>NW_021604670.1:527886-548885 GCF_004785775.1 Grammomys surdaster
TGAGCTAGTAGATGGGTCAAGTGGTGCAACTTCTTCTCCTGCCTGGTGGACAGAGAAGGGGAATTTCCTTTGGGGTCTTGTCAAACTCTGTTCATTGGAGAGCTGGATTCCATCTTTTCCCACATGCTTTTGCCTTATTCCTGTTCTGATTATCCACTATTGATTATGCCATTTTAAGAATGTCACAATCAGATAGATAGATAGATAGATAGATAGATAGATAGATAGATATAGAGATAGAGTTACAGTTGGCTTTACAAAAGATCATGATAACATTAGACTGAAGAGATACAAGATTCACTATCTTCTGGGATCTCTGAAATATTTCTTCTTCTACCTCTCTATTCATAAATACTATAATGGGAATACTCACAGTAGAGTGTGAAGTGGAGCCATGTTGATTTTGCTGAAGCTAAGCCTTGATTTTCTCATCTTTATGATTCCATTACCATGATTTTCTCCTCTCTCGAGTATTATTGAGATCAACAGAACTAACAAGCTTTGAAAAGTCAACAAACTGCTAGACAGACCAAATTTGATGATTTCCCTCTTATTCCTGGGGGGAAAAATATACTCTCAGTAAGCAACTTGTTATTGTACAGATCATTTGCCCTGCTTTTCAAAGCAGACCTCAAAGAATTCACGTAGGGAGGAAGGGTCATGAGGTCATGGGTGGAAATGTGCTTGCCTGGTAGAAACAAATTTTCAGTCCTAGGAAAACAGCTTAATCTTTTTGAGGCTCAGTTCATCAGCCCATGAAGAAACTCCAACAGGTCATAGAGTTGGTGTGAATCTTTTTTCTTTTCTTTTTCTTTTTTTTTTGAGACAGGGTTTCTCTGTGTAGCCCTGGCTGTCCTGGAACTCAGTCTGTAGACCAGGCTGGCCTCGAACTCAGAAATCTGCCTGCCTCTGCCTCCCAAGTGTTGGGATTACAGGCGTGTGCCACCACTGCCCGGTGGTGTGAATCTTAATAAGCAATAAAACTGAAGTCCTCATACCAACCTGAACATGTGACTTGTGTCTGCTAGTTGACTTTAATGATCTCTACACTTACTACACCCTGACAAACCTTTTCTAAAATTAATACTTTTTTCAAACGAGAGAATTGAAGGCCAGAGAAGTTAAAGAACTTGCCTGAGATCATAATGTACAAGAGCTGGTCCTGTGGCAGAGCTAGTCATCCCACGCCTGGAAATGGTCTACTTTAAAGCTCACTTACAGAGTGAATATACTCTAAGAAAGCAAACCAATGCAGAAAACCCAAGTTTCATGAGCACACCGTAGGAACCTACTACACTGAGACCCTAGGAAGCAGCCAGACGGTGGCATGGGTTCAGTACTTCACTCTTTTGGGCTCCAGTGTTCCCAGCTACAGAGTAAGAGGGAACTTTCTTTAACATCTTTAAAACTTCACTTCCCTCAGCTCTGAGTTTCCAAAACTGTACCTTAAACAAACCTTTTCAAGAGCTAACGTGAAAACGGGAAGAATGAGCCGATGCTCACTGTGTATCTACGACATAGCCTGTGTTTGGAGTTGATGGTCTCCAACAATGTTTGACTCCAATTCCTTTGCCCCTTCAGTATGTGTTACTGTCCCACATATCACAAGGTAAAGCCTATGAAACTTTCCTTGGAACCGGTTAGTTTCTCTGACTTACTTGATCTGTGGCACGTGGTAGCAACCGTGATCTATAACCACCAGGGTAAAAAGCTTTGCAGCTTGCTCTGGGTTTCTCTGTAGGCTCTGTTTCTGCTTCCATATCCAAAGATTCAATCAGCCATGTATAAGTTGTCTTTTCAAATTGCACACATACTAAATTTGCTCAAACTTATCTTGTTATTCTTGTTTAATACAACTTTGCAACTCTTTACATAGAACTTATTTTTTAGTTAAGGTAGGTAATCTACGGTAATTTTAAGTCTATAGGAGAGAATCTACAGGTTACTAAGAAAATGCTATGCCATTTTATAGAAAGACTGGAATATTTTGATATTTTGGGTTTTGGGGGAATCCTTAGAATTGTTCTCCATGCTGACCCCTGGGGTATTTCATCTTGGACACTAGCACTGGGCTGTGGGATGTTCATACCATATGGTAATTCTATGTGCAAGATTTCTAAACTGACAGTGTTCTATAGACTCCAGACAATAGCAATGGTAGAAACTGTTTTGGATGAAAAGCTCAATTAATACTTCAGATGATTCCAGCCCAGCTGACAGAGCTTCAAGTATTGTCCAGCTGATCCAGGCAGCCCCTGGATTCTGAGAGGGAGGTGTTGTTGTTGTTGTTTTAAATTTGGGTTTTTATTTTTCAGGCATTCATATGATAATAGAAACACAATTTAATTGTCTGCATAAAATTGAAGTCTTAGTCTGTTTTATAAAAAGGGCACCTGGAGCTCAGAAAAAATGTCTCACAGAAAGAGGCAAAGGTCTTTCCTGAAGCGGAATCTATTTGATTTCAAATCCTGAATTGTTTTTACCTTCTTTACTAAGGCATCTTCTGTTAATAAAGACATGAGACTGAGGTAGAATCTCAACTATGGATTATAAAATTTGAGAGAATTATAAAATAATAGCCCTGATATTCCTTTACTGAAAAACAGTTATATCAAGTTCTTACTATATTTGTTATGGTTGTGAGGCTAGTAAACATTTTTTTAACTGTGTTTGAATGCAGCTTTGTCTACATTTCTAGGCCAAGGCATAGTGAAAAGTCAAAGTGTCCACTGCCTTAATTTCTTCCAAGCTTCATCATTCTTGTTTTCAACTTCACAAAAGTCTATTGTACCTCTGTCACCTCTATTGTACTGTGCCTTAAACCCTGAGAATCCATTCATTAACCAGTAACATAGTACTGACTTTAAGCAGCACAGTACTTGGTACCAAGAACTCAGAAATTGGTATCCACATGACAGAGAGACATATGGCTTAGGCCAGGAAGAAGCCAGACATCCCCCTGTTACAACCAAACTGGTAGTCAGTGGAGGTGGAATGAAAGGCATGGGGAGGGAATTGAATTCTGATACTCTGTGGGGACATGCACGTTCATGTTCATTTCCACCATGCTCAGCCAACACCTGTCTCTAAGCTGCTGGCTGGCCTCCATGTCTCTCAGCTCTGCCTAGGCCTAGATTACATTTTTGTCATATACGTCACAATGTAGCTATTTTCTTTCTTTTGTCAGTAAACTTACTACCCTAATTTCTAACTGTTCACTTGTGCTCCTTACCCTTCTGAGTTTAAAACAAGGATTCTTCTTTTCCATTTTGTTTGTCTTTTTTATGTTTTTTAAAAAAATCAAATTTAGCATGCCATAATCATTGCTGAAGATAAGAAAGGTAGACTATTGAATAAGAAGCATTTCAGCTCTGAAACAAACAAACAAACAAACAAACAAACAAAAAAATACCCTCAATTGACTCCAGCACTTCGCTTTAGTGTTTTGAGTTTTAAAACCTGAATTGTCACAGAACCAGCTGAAGATGTGAATAGTGATGCCAAGCCTCAAAACCTCAGGGGAGTGCAGTTTGCGGAGCAGGCTGCCAGGTGCCTGCTCAGAAGACTGCTCAGATGTTACTACAACATGTGGCAGTTTTATACAAACACACACATTGCCCCACCCCACCCCCAAAACTAAGATAAATGACATATTTCGCTTGAGGCTAAATAAGATAGAAATAGGAAGATGTCTGAGAGAACACGGGAGGCATTTTAAATGGGATGTGGGGAAAGAGGTGATGTTTAGGGTATAGCTGAAGAGTGCAGATGTCCCAGGCGTACAAAGAACCAAGGCAGAACATTCTGTACAGGGAGATAGAATGGTATTTGCAAAGACTGAGACCAGAAGGCCAGGCTTGACTATGTGCTATCCATGTAGGTGCACAAGCATAAATGTCCTCAGTGGCCTCTCACAGAAACCTAAGCTCTTCTCAAATGCAGTGTCACTTAGCCTAGGTAGTGGATTCCACATCCATCTTCTGTTGCAGAGTACAGCAAGAACGTGGCTGTCACACACAGGTGGTAGCGGACAGGGCCATGATGAGCTCCCACAGCAACACACTCTTTTCAAGTAAGAGATTCCTAGCCACAATCCCACAGTGAGGAGCTGCAGTTGATCCTAAAACCAAGCTTTCTCCCACGCCAAACTATCGACTTGGTGCCAGGACTGGATTTATTACCTAGTAACTGAAGACAGAAATAATTGGTCGCATTAGTGCCTGGCAGCTGCTCTGGGGCTCCATTCTAGAAGGGAGTCAGGGACTAAAGAACTGAGCTGAGTTTACTTTTCTCAGCCCAGGTGCTCTCCTGTGGCCCGCCCAGCCCTAATGAATGCAGCAAGCCAAGGCCCATACAGCTGACAGGCCGGTTCCCCACTTGCACAAGGCCAGTTTCTTGCCAACCTCTGAAAGGAAAACACTAGCTAAGGAGGAATGAAGAAATGGCTGCTCTAACTTCATCTCCTGCTGCTCTCCTTTGACTCCCCACAATAGCCAGCACTACTCCATTAATTGAGTGTAGAAAAGAGATGATTACCTGGAGACAGCAAGCAAGCAGGATGGGAGAGAGTGAAAATCAGGCAGGTCCCTGGCTTTCAGCTAGAATACACATAGCTAAAATGTTATTCATACTGGACGGAATGAAGTGCTTAGACTTTGGGGTCAGGTGGATCTGGATTTGAAAACAAATTCAACTACCCATTATAGATGTGATCTCTGTAAGGAGTGTCCACTCTGTGCTTTGGTTTACAAGAACTTTGCAACAGAGGGTATAGACCTCTTGCCTTCAGAACTGGATGCCCTCTCTTGTTCTGTTACTATCTAAAGGAAAGTTAACGAACTTCTAGCATTGATGTCTGTCTCTGAAGTAGTCTTGAGTCTGTTATCCCAGCACTTGGTAAGCAGAGTCAGAGTAAATAGGAGTTCATGTCCAGCCTAGACTATGTAATAAGACTTCCTGGAGTAAACAAATAAGAGCCAATCACATGGCTACTTTGCAGAAACGTCAGAATTGTATGTACTTCATGTATGAGGACATAGAGCAGCTGCACAGTACCTGTGAACTTGTTAGTACATAAGTACTGCTTTAGCTTCAGAATCACATTTCTCGAAGTGTGATCCAAGGATATCATTTCCCTCCTGGGACATGGTAGGCACACTCCCAGGACCATCCCAACTTCCTGAACTTCAGGCCAAGCATTCTGCTCTAGCAAGATCTCCAGATGATCCTGGTACCTTACCAAAGTTTAGGCATCTCTACTCTAGGTAGGAATTTTTAATGCCTTTGAGAGATTTCAGTCATCTAGAAATGTCTCAGCCCCCTAAAAACTTGTTCATCCCAACCCATGAGCTTTCCAATGAGCTCCCTTGCTCGTTCCTGGAGAATAGGACTTCCATATCAGATTTACAACATCTATATGTTTACAATATTTCAGGAATGCTGATCATACTTCTACATGGGTTAATATAACTCACTTCTGCAGTTATCTTTTCTAGGCAAATAAGGAAAGCAACACTCCATGAGGTGAGTTACATTATCCAAATATTTTCAAGCTCTGAGTCATTAAGCTATTTGTTAAGCAGGATTCATTAGTCTGTTTCTAGAATCAGTACAGTTTCTGCCTTGTCCTACTGCGTTTTCATGCCAAGAAAGAATGGGAGTGTCTAGTTGAAGAGAAGCATTCAGAGACCATGTACGGGGTGTCTTTGCACATCATGAAGCTCTTGTGATCATGGAACTCATCAGTCTGATGATGCTCCAAGAACACAGAACCAGTAGGTGGAAACCACAGAGACACAGCCTGTGGCTCAACAAAAACAATATCTCTTAGTGACTCTGTCCATTGTTCAGAACTTCCTGCCCTGTGGGCAGTATGGGTTAAGCAGTAGAACAGATGTCATAGGAGGAAGATAGACAGGAGCTTTTCTCTATGTGGTGCTTTGAATCAGAGTGAAATTTAGTAAGTAAGCCCCATCAACCCTGGGCAGACTTTGTTGTTTATACAGAAACTGGAGAGATTTCATTTGTGTGCAAAGCAGACTGGCTTAAGACGAAAGTGTCTATCTTACCATAGCCCCAGCATCTTGCGTGATCTACCTAGCTGAAAGTGAATCTCCTTCCTCTGCACTCCCATAGTATCTTTCATGGTATCTGCATTGTAGCATTAAGCATTTAGGCATAGCTAGGGAAGCAGTGAACTATGTGTGTGTAGAAACTAACGGAATCTCTTTGGACCCTGGTTCCCTTGTTTATGTAAAAGGGATTTTTACTGGGCTTAAAGAGAATGAATTGTGGCATAACTACACCCCAGGATCCTGTGCAAATCATAAAAGGTCTTCAGAGAATTTATTTCAGACTTCTTGAGAAATCCTCCTGCTCCATCTACCTCTAAACCTATTCTTCCCCCTGAAACAGACATCCTTTTGTGGCATGTGATAACATTTTACTTTTAGTTAAAAACTGAAAGGGAAATGTATGCGTAAGAAGGAAAGGAAAGGAAAAGAAAGGGAAGGGAAGGGAAGGGAAGGAAAGGAAAGGGAAGGAAAGGAAAGGAAAGGGAAGGAAAGGAAAGGAAAGGAAAGGAAAGGAAAGGAAAGGAAAGGAAAGGAAAGGGAAGGAAAGGAAAGGAAAGGAGGAAGTAAAGCAAAGGAAAGCAGCAAAAAGAACACTTCAATAGGCAGATACCCTTTCTCACCCATTGCTGGCCATATGCTAAGCAGTACACCTGGGCAGTATCCCAGGTGCACCACGGGTCATGCATGTACAAGCAGATGATTGCATACTTGAAGGCTTGCGTGCATCAGAATGTGTAGTAATCCACAGCATGCTATAATGTGAAGAAACCCATGGGAAAGAGTGTGAACAAGGAAGACAGACTTGCACCAAGCTTCCTGTAGGAGACTATTTGCTATTTTGTGGTTATTTGGGACAGTTGTTCACTGTGAGAAGCCCGTGACCTCTAAGTTAGTGAGCACTATACATTACATTGTATTCTCCATTTTGAACCTCTTGGGTAGGACCTGCAGAGGGTTTCAGTTACAGAGTAGAGCAAAATTCAAAGTGGCTCTTTCTTTAAAGTTGCCATGTATCCAACTTGCTCCATATGGGGGACAGGCTGAGTAGTAGTTTTTGAAACTTTTAAAATCCCTCAGGCCCATCAAAAATGGCTGCTAGGAACACATCGTTTTAGAAGTGTTTTTAAAAGCCCTGTGGGCTTGTATTTAGTGAAAGCCTTCTCCTTGTAAGGTTTCTTAAGGAAGCCACTGGAGACTGCCCTGCAGTCCCAGGCAGTGGTTCTCAGAGACTCCAACAGTTTCTTTTTGTGATGGATACATGTCATGAGGCTTGCTGCTCTGAGACAGGTGGCTTCCTGGGAGATGCTCTTCTAGCCAAAGGAAATGGGCTATGGGAGAGGTGCCCAGTGGGACACAGTGCGCTTGGTAGGAAGTGGTAAACACAGTGCAACAGGACAGAATCTTAAAGATGTTGTGGCAGTACAGAATCCTACAAATCATAGTCCCCCTTATCTGATTTCAGAACCTTTCTCTTCCTACTCCCCCCAACCCCCCTGAAACATACCTGTAAAGGAGGCAGAGAAAAAATAGACAGAGAGAAGGTATGCTCAAACACCTTCGGTTATAAGATCGTCTTCTCAGGCTTCATTCTTTTGGCACATTCTAATGGGATGAGTACATATTGTGTGCTCAGTATTGCTATGCAAGGGGACCCAGCTGAATAAAACTAAATGCAGTCTCAGTAGAGCCAATGGCAGTGGGACAGACACATGAATCACAGGCACACCTTTACATAACTTCAGTGGAAAGGTGTCACAGAGACACCCATAGTGGAGAGCATCTGACAGAATCTGCTGTGGACTGAGATGAGGAGGAGGCTGATGAAGAGGTGATCTTTGTGTTGCACAGAGAGACCAAGGAAGCCTCTTTAAGGTTTTCAGATAGGGAATGTTTAATAGTACAACACTTTAGATTTGGTGGTTCTCAACCTATGGGTCACAACCCCTTTGGCAAACCTCTATCTTCAAAACTATTTATATTACAATTCTTAATAGTAGAAAAGTTACAGTTATTAGGTAGCAAAAAATTGATTTTGTAGTTGGGGTCATCACAGCATGAGGAACTGCATTAAAAGGTTGCAGCCTTAGGAAGGTCGAGAACCACTGCTTTAGAAGCAATAACAATAGCCAGGTGTGTGAAGTCAAGTGAACAAAAACCTGAGTCCAGGTGGGAAGGATTCCAGGGTACAAAGAATTAGTGGCTGTGATGGACATTCTGATCTTGACCTAAGACATACGAGAAGCTTCTGCCTTGAAAGTGGAGGCTGTATAGCTCAGAGCTGAAAGGTTTTCCATGTTATTAAGAGTGGTCCCTTTGAATACCCCTGCAATTCTCCTCCTTTATAAAGTCAAGCTTTATCTTCATCCTCTGAATGTGGATGAGAATTATAACATATAAAATGTGAGAGAAGTGGCTCACTGTGACTTTTGAGGTTAGGCTTTGAGAAGGCTGTCATCCACATGGCACAAGTGTTTGGACTGCTTTCCAGTGAAAACCAGATCCTTTGTTGGGAAGGTACTCAAGCAATCATGCAGAAGTTTACATAGGGAGAACAGGAACTCCTCCATGTAGCCAGCACCTGAATATTAGTGATTGGAATCTATTGGAAACAGACAATCCAGCGACGGTTAAGTCTTCAGATGAAAACATGTTTGGTTGACATCTTGGCTATTAGCTTCATGAGACGTCCAAGCCAGAACCACTCAGCCCAGCTGCCTTTAAACCCATGACTCACTGGAGATAATGAATGTTATTTCAAGTTTTAAAAAAATATATTTAAATATTATTTTTCATTTAATTGACAGTAATTATACACATTTAGATGGTGCACTGTGATATTTCAATATATAAGTAAAGAAAACTGAAAGAAAGCTAAGTAGCATGTTTATTATCTCAGTTTTGTGGCAACATTTAAAGTCCTTTCATCTGTTTTGATTTATGCATATATTATTAGTTATAACACGATAATATATAATAGCTTACCAGCAAGCTTTCCCTCTTATTGACCTGACAATTACTACCATTTGGACAACATCTCCTCTTCTCTCCTCTACCTCACACCGTTTATTAAGCATCAATTGGGTTGAATACTGCAAGGTATCTCAAGACATGGGAAGAAAAGAGGAGAGACTCTGGGGCAGAGAGACTTGACATCTGCCGTTCCACTTAAAGGTTGTTGTATGAAAGGCATATGTTTAACTTTCTGGCCTTCCCATTTTTAATTTGTGACATGAGATGATGTCTGTAGAATATGTAAGATACAATTTGCCTGTAAGTCTCAGTTTCCCCATCTCCCACCGTTTTCATATTCAACCAAAGCATAACCTTCTCAAGAAACAGTTTTCAGTTGACACTGAGTACCACAGAATGAGGTTTTGATCACTGTGGTGGTTTGAATAGGAATGGCCCCCATAGACTAATGTGTTTGAATACTTTGTTCCATAGGTAGTGGCACAATTAGGAGGAATAGCCTTGTTAGAGGAAATACATCAGTAGGGAGTAGGCTTTGAGGTCCCAGATGTCCAAGTCATACCCAGTGTGGCATTCTCTTCCTGCTGCCTGCTGATCAGAACCAGATGTAGAGCTCTCAGCTACTTCCTCAGCATCATGTCTACCTGCATGCCACCATGTTTCTTGCCGTGACAATAATGGTATAAACCTCTGAATCATAAGTCAGTCCGAATGAAATGTTTTCCTATATAATAGTTGCTGTGGTCATGGTGTCTCTTCACAGCCATAAAACCCTAGAACCATCTTCCTAGAAGGAAAGACCTACAGAGCTGTTTTCTTGAAGCTGCCTTTGAACATGCTTCCAGGGAAACAAAATTGATTTTTAAGTCTATCACAGAGGCTCAGACTTGAAATGAGATTTATGAATCTTCTTCCAGAATTGTAAACATATTGTGACAGCCCACAATGACAATGAGCCTGGGGCTGGGGCAATGGGGAATTCTGGCTTAGATCATCTGTGATTGTCCTTAGCTTAGCAGCAGTTGTCTGGGAGCACAGAGGGGCCTTCTACAGGAAACTTAGAACTGTGGGACAGCGGACTGTGCCAGCAAACTTGGTATAAAGTTGATCAGGTTCAGAGTCCTCAGCACCCAAGCACCCACCTGAGATGCTAGGCAGCTCCCTGCTCCTACCAGACTACTGATCTGGAACATGTGCCACACTTCCCTCACAGGAAACATGACCTGTGGTCATGTAGCTCAAAATGGAATTCTCCATGCTAATGAGGTACCTAGAGGTCCTAAGGGTTTAGCCAATAAGCTTCCCTTCCTGGACATTCCTCCCTGCAAAAGGTATTTAATCTCTGGTGAACCCAGAGGAGTTGGTATGCGCCAATTTTCCATAATGAACAATCAATAAACAGTTTGTAACCGAGGACTGTCTCTTCCATCAAAAACCTCCATACGGAGCATGGAGAAGGCCTTTACCTACAGAGCTGGCAATCTAAGTCTCCTGAAGAAGTCCCCTCTGTGCTCCCAGACAACTGCTGCTAAGCTAAGGACAATCACAAATGAGCTAAGCCAGAATTCCTCGTTCCTCCATCCCCAGGCTCATTGTCATTGGGCTGAGGTCCTCCAACTCCCTTTCCAACGCCCTGTGACCCAGCTGTGGCTAGATGTCCAGGAGTTTGGAAGCCCCGAGCCCCAGGTTCATTATCACAGGCCCAGGGACACCTGATCCTCCATTCCTGATTCCTCTGTGTGGTTTTCCAGCACTGGATGCCCGGGAGTCAGGGAACCCCACCTTTGGCCTCCCACATCCTAGGCTGCATTTTCCCACTCTCTGAGCAGTGTATTGGCACATCATTCTCCAGCCCAGCACCAGACAGCAGCAGTACAGGGTAAATGCAGTCTAATGCTCTCAATTTTGTCCGCCCAGCACTCCATCATAGGGGCAAAACTTGAACCTATAGATAATGGCCTTGAATTATTTGAAATATATCTTTACATAGTCCTATTCTTACTTTTTCTCTTTCAGTACAAGCAGACAAGAAATAGACTATTCCTTGTCACACCATGTATATTGTATAGACACTCATGAGCATCTCCATTTTATACATATATATATATATATATATATATATATCAGTATTTTGAAAACTCAGAACAAAATTCTATGCCATTTTGCTTCATCCATGGTACATTTCTCTGCAGTGATGTCATTGTCATTTTTATATCAATTTTAAGGCATTTGACTTATTTCAATAATCCTATTTCTGCACTGCTATTTTGATTCACCACTAAATATACAGGTTTAGAAAGGCAAATGTGAATGGTCCCAGATTCTGTTGGTTAAAGGTAACAGAATTGGACCAAAGCTAGTTATTTAAGTAAGTAAACTAACCCATCATAAAATGCAGGGCTGACTTAGGACCCCTAAGCTCACAAGTGAGCTCCATAGGGAATAGGGGAACTAGAGAAGAGGACACTACAGGAAACCCAGGAGTGCTGTGCCTCATCTTTTCCCTGCTTGTTTATGGGATGTCTTGATTTCTTTTTCTCTTCAGGCTGGCTTTATGAGCTAGAAGGTAATAGAGAAAGAATTGAAACCTCTAGAGCTTCCAGTTCCATATCTTATCAGGCCAATGACAGGAGGTATTGATCTTCTACGAACTTTGGATTCCCCATGACCACAGATGGAACTCTGGGAAGACCAGTGTGAGTCAAAGACCTTCCCAGGTCCAGTCAAACATGGTGGTAAGTATGCTTATAAAGTAGAGACACTACTACAGGGAACACAGTTCTATATAGAAAAGTCACAAGCAACTGGTGGTCATCTAGTGGAGACATAGATTATGAAGAATCTTTCTTTAGCTATTTCAAACACTAAAGTGGATGAGGCAGATTTGCTAAGATATTCTCTTCCTTGGGGCCCTGGTTTCTTCCCTAAGATCAACTTCTGTGGGCACTCACAGTGGAGTAGATATGACCATCATTCTAACTGGCCTCTGCAGGTAACCTCAAACAGTTAGCATTATAAATTATGTTATTAGAGATCTCCCCAATTTCTCCTTGTAGTGAGACAGTCCTACATCCCCAGAAACTGCCCTTGGGTTTTGAAGTTTCTCTAGAGGAAGAATATACATTTTCATATCTACTCCTCCTTTTATTCTCTGAAACTGCAGATTGCTGTGGATACTTGAAACTGAAAATAAGATGATAGACTGGAACTCTATTCCACTAAGTTTCCCTATATATGCACACCCATGGCAATGTTTAATTTGCAAATTAGGAATAAAACGAGCTTAACAACAAAAACTAATAATACAATAGAACTATAACAAGTACAAAGTTATGTTAATATAGTCTCCCCATTCTAATACATTACTGTCTTAGACTTCTCATTTGATTTGAGATGATACTTTTTAAAAGCACTCTATGACATCTCTTTGGCATAGTCAAATTCCCAGCGTTGCTACTCTTGGGCTCAGGAGCATTAGGTGAAAGGATTGTTACTTAGGCACAGGCCTTCAATACTGTGGCTATCCATCTGATATTCATAATCAAACAGTAGGAAGACATGGGAGTATAACTGATGAAAACATGCTGAACAAAGAAATGGTTCACATTCTGCTATGACAAATTCCATGATCCTGCTCAGAGTTCATTGTAATTAAAGTTTATGAGTTATTTGCTTCTGGAAGTTTCTACTTAGTATTTTTAGCCTTTAGTTGGCCTTTGCTCACTGAAAACAAAGCCATGGATAAGGAGATCTAAGTGGAAGTGGCTCTGTCCAAGTACAAGCAGAATATAAGGAGCTAGTCCAAGTGTTAGCCATGCAGAATGTCATTTCCCAAATGCTGACAGCTTCTTTTACTTGATCTTCTACAGAAAGTGCACATAGCAAAGCCGTATCTTCTCTGAAACTGCCTCCAGTGGTATAAAGCCTGGAAGAGATGAACACTGAGAAAACAACTCAACAGAGATTCTCTCTTGAAGTACTCCTGGGAGGTGAAGGTAAGGAGCAGAGACTACACTCAGCATTCCTCAGGAACCTGTGAAATGGGGTTCCGTCTGCCAAGAGAGCCACTTCCGTGTCTCCCCATGCCTCTGTGTAATGAGGCACCTCCTATCCAGATGTACCCCTTGTGGGTACCAAAGATACCAGCGTCTTTTAGCCTGCAAGTCCACTCCCCTGCTAGCCTAAATGCCTAGGCCTTCCAGTTTACAGACCCTACTCACCTGTTGTTCCCTTTATAATCTGAGAGCCACCTCCAATTATTTTTCTCTCTGCTTCAATTATTTTTCAGTCTGCCATGGCAGCTTTGGATTCTGCCACATGCCTCTGGCTATTCTCCCTCTATATATCTAGAATAAAACCTTCTCCCATCCATGGACCAGTTTAGGTCAGTGGTTTTACTATGCCCTTGTAAGCAAGAGCATAGTGAAATAAAAAACTGAGTGCTCCCAGAGGAGAAAGAAAGATTTATTGGAGGATCAAACTGCCAAGGCTGCATTGCGGGTCAGAGGGAAGAGCAAAACATGAGAAAACCAAGAAGATTTTATATGACAGTCAGCAGGGTGATGGGTCTTTGAGCTGATACAAGTAGTTTGGATTGACCCAGATCTAGATGACCTTGCTGAAGTTAGCTGATCTTTGAGGGCAGATTAAGGGAGGTTCCTGTAAACAGAAACTTAATCTTACCAAATGAGAATAAGACCACTACCTAATTTCTGAAGCAATCTTTATTAAAACTCAGAAGCTTTAATAACAAAACTGGTCAGGAAGATGGATACCAACCAAATCCATACCTGAGATTCACAGAGTGTCAATGAGAATTACATTAGTCAGGTGCTTATAAAGGCAAAACCCACAAGACTACACACTTCCTGCCAACATCCAATCTAGGGCAAGCATACATCCTGATGTACTTCCTTCCTATATGCCACCTGCCTACTTGCTATCAAACACATCCTGTGCAGTTGGGACAACTAACCTTGTTTATAGAAGTGGAAACACTTGGCTTGTTATCTTACATGAACAGCTCTAAGCATTCCAGGAAGTTATCTGTCTTTGGGCAAGTGAGGCTTACATGTTAGAGGCATTTGCTTTATAGATCTTTTAAACACAATAATTTAAACCTTAAAAGATAACTTTAGCCCTCACAAAACCTGCCCTTAGGCCTCTGTTTACCCAATAACATTTCATCTGTTTATTTAGTGAAAGTCCTGTTCAGGACATTGTCATCAACACTGCCATGTTGGGGGCTGCTATGGACCTTGTTGGTCTTTTGCCTTGGTCCTTGTTCAGCCTGCACTCAGATGGTGTAAAGGTCATACTGGAATAGTGTGTGTGTGTGTGTGTGTGTGTGTGTGTGTGTGTGTGTGTGTGTGTGTGTGACAGAGAGAGAGAGAGAGAGAGAGAGAGAGAGAGAGAGAGAGAGAGAGAGAGAGAGACACCATTGTCCCTGCTCTAACTCCTGATAGTGGAACAATAACCTGCAGGGAGAACCAGGCACTGAGGAATCTCTGTGGTTGGCCTCATGCATACCCGGTCTGAACGATGTAGACAAGAAAAAGCAAAAGAATTTTTAATGGCATTTTTCTTTATAAAGGTTGCTTTAGGGAGCCAAGTATTAATCAAGTGCTTCATTGTGAGAGGGTTGTGTGGTAAACTCCCTTGTTTTCAACAGATGTTGGAGCAGTCTGAGCCAGAATTCAGGAAAACTGCTCTCCCTCCATACCCACCCTAGCCCCAGGGGCTGTGATAAAATTGATTAAACTAGATTCAGGTCAAGCCCCTGGGCTCTGGTGACCTCACAGAAAGCTCAGAATTCACTGCATCTGAAACAGAAATGGCAGAGCGTCTGCCATAAGAGACGGGGATGAGGAACCATCACTGAATTAGCAGAAGCTATGCACAGGGATGTCCAGGTGCTAAGAGCTAAGCTTGGGATGAATGAACTGTATCGCTGTCCTTATTTCCTGGAGAAAGTCCAGGTCACTTTACAGCACTCCTGGAAATATGGTCCTTATTTAGAACTGAAATGTTCATTTGTGCAACATCCTCGCTTGGGACTTTTTTGTGCTAGTGTTTTCCCCTATAGCCACAATGAATGAGATGTCTCACCTCTGGAGATGTTTTGTATTTCACAAAGCATACTAGTTGTCACATCCATAGGCTACCCAGGAAATGGGGCAGCCATTCTCTGGGATCTCAGTTAAAGACATACAAGCCTTAAGGAGCTTTATGTACTCAGGTAAAGCTAAGCTCTGGCGTCAGAGAGCTAGACCCACCTTCATGTGCCTTGGAAAACACTGGAAACCCCTTGAAGACTGGGTTTCCAATGTAAAGTAGAGCTAGCATCCCATACTGGAGAGGACTTTTATGAGGCTAAGTGAAGGACCTATTTGACCTTTGACTAGTGAATCTTCCTTTCTGCTACTGAGTGGGATAGAAGAAAGTGATAGAGTGTACAGAATGTTAACTTTATAGCTGGACTGGAGATGCTCTGGCCCAGGCCTTCAAACAACGAACTGCACCAGAGGTTTGCTGATGGCAGGATCTAACCAACTCTGTGGTGCTGTTGTCTGGAAAGAGCCATTCTCTGCTCTTATGAGCTCCCGGAAGCCTGAAATTACTGTGTTAACACACCATACCTGAAATTAGTCTGCCCCACCCCATGCTAGGGACTGAACTTAAGACCTCTTCTACGCTGGGCTACATCTTATGCCCCTTTGATCTTGTTGTCCTTCTTCTTGTTAGTATCAGCACAGCAGTGTGGTAGAAGGATGATGTACTGGCTGGTTTTGTGTGTCAACTTGACACAAGCTGGAGTTATCCAGAAAAAGGAGCCTCCCTTAAGGAAATGCCTTCATGATATCCAGCTGTAAGGCATTTTCTCAATTAGTGATCAAGAGTGAGAGGGCCCACTGTGGGTGGTGCTATCAATGGGCCGGTAGTCCTGGGTTCTATGAGAAAGAAAGCTGAGTAAGCCAGGGGAAGCAAGCCAGTAAATATCATCCCTCCATGGCCTCTGTACCAGCTCCTGCTTCCTGACCTGCTTGAGTTTCAGTCCTGACTTCCTTTAGTGATGAACAGCAACGTGGCAGTGTAAGCTGAATAAACCCTTTGCTCCCCAATTTGCTTCTTGATCATGATGTTTGTGAAGAAATAGAAACCCTGACTAAGACAGATGGAAAGGATCAGACTGGCTGAGACTTTGTCATGGTTCAGCCCCTGCACAGATGGCATATCTATGAAAACTTCAAAGTACTTCTACAAGGCAGAAATGTTATTCCTACTTCTGCAGACAAAAACCCAGAGAGGTTAAATACCTTTTCTTAGGATACACAAGTAGCACAAAATGAGACAGTCATTTGAAATTCAGAGATATAGTCTCCAATCTGATGATGCTAATTTATGTGGACTCCCTTGGATCCCAAATCTGAAGGTTGGTCTTCTCAGTAAATCTATTAGAACTGAGGCAGGATAATTTTGAGTTTGAGCTCAGTTGTAGCCTGACACCGAGACTCTTTTTCAAAGAGCAAAATAATACGTAGAATCTTTAAAAAGTAAATCTTAAACCCTCTTCTTTTTTAAGAAACTTTCTATGATATATTGGTTTATTACTTTAGTGTTAACTCTATTCAAATTATACCTTTGAACATTGGGGCATAAAAATGAACAACTAATGAATTTGTTATTTTCCATTTTCAAAAAAGGAAGGAGGAGGAGAGATGACTCCTGCTGAGGACATTCCCTGTGAAGGATATTTTCTATCAGGTATTTCAACAAACTGCAAAGTTCAATATTTCTCTTTTCAAACTGAATTTAAAAAAAAAAAGTATGAAATGTCAGGCTTTAGAGCATGTATGTGTCAGAGGAGGATCTTCCCCAAATTCCAAGCTCACATATAACATGCAATTTTCCTGAACCCACTAACACCACTATGAGATGTATCACTGCTCTTATTTTTGCAGCTGATAAACTTCAAAGAGGCCGAGTAACTTGCTCAGAGTGCACATATCTATTATGTAGGGACTCAGCTGGCTCTTTCCTCTATACCTCTTAGCCTTCAAGTTTGTATATAGGGCTAACAAACACCCAAGCAGCCTAAGTCAGATTCTTTCGGGATGTCACAACAGGCATTTGGGGTTGGACTTAGTACAGCTCCTCTAGAAACAAGCTGCACGTACAGGGTGGGGAGGTCATTGGGGAGGCCTGGAGGGTGTTGACCTAGTATCCAGGGAGGCAGGCAAAGCAGGTTTCCAAAAAGCTTGGGTTGGGCAAGAATAGAGGTCCAGGCAGCTGTCCCAGTCACAAATTCCAGCAGATTTCCAGAGAGAAAGTTCAGTACCCAGGAATCTGTGAAGCCCAACGGCACGTACCAAGGCAAACTAGAGAATGAACAGTTTATGAACTGGGACTAAGCAGTTCAAATGCTCAGGGGTCATGAGTACACTGATGCCTCAGGTAAATGAAACAGAGCCTTCCCCATGGAATAAGAAAGGTGGGAGTATCGTGGTGGTTGAGAGGGAAGATTTCTGAGGCCACCCTGGGTTGCTGCCAACTCCAGCTGATGCATGTGAGCTGCGTGGCCTTGAAAAGTTACTTCAGTGTTTTGCATCCCAGGCTCTTTATCCATCAAATGGAGATGCAGATAATTTGGAGATGAGATAAGAGGAGGGGAGACGAACAGCACTGGAGGTCTGACCACTCAGTGGTCTGAGATGCAGATACTTGTCACTATTAGTGTAGCTGATGCTCACATGATGGTTAAAGGTCAAGGGCATAGAAAGCACGGACAACAAGCCTTGGCACAGAGGCAATCTGTGCAAGGGACACTATCATCATCCTTGGGTGGGTTAGCCCATGCACAGTCTGGTACAGGGAGGTATAAGAGGGAATGTGCAAGAGTGAAATTAGAGTTAGAAGAATTTAATTGATTTCTTCATCTACTATTCACAATAGTCAAAATATAGTTGAACACCCCTTATTCAAAATAGATAGGCATGAACATGTTTCAAACTATTTGTATTTTATTATTCACCTGTTAGAAAATCCTAATCAAGAAATTTATAATCCAGAAGTGCTCCAAAATCTAGTTTGGGAGCATTCCAAATTTGGGATCTTTGGATTAGGGATGCTCAGACCACAGTGGCTGAGATTTAATCAGGCACTTCAAAACAGCCAGCTAAGATTCAGAGGACTTAACTCGAATGATCTCACTTGTTGACTATGTACCATGGGCAAGTTGCCTGACCTTTGTGTATCTTCGTTTCTCCATTTGTGAAAAGTGGGAAGGAATCTCATATGTTAGTTATGAGGGATGAAAGGGGATACGAGTATTCTACCCCTGGCCAAGTAATTTTATTAAAATGTGTCTTAAATGGCAAAACCTGGGATATAGTCCGAGGCTGCCTGCTTACTTCAACTTGACTCTAGGCTGACAAGGAGGCAAGGGCTAGGGTGAATAGAAGTAGGATTACCGTTTTTTACCTTGTTTTAGGTAAGGCTTAGATTTTTAATTAGCAGTTGTGCCTTTGCATCAACCAGAACCTTCAGAGGTGGCTTCATCCAGCCACAAGTTGCTGTGCCCCTCCTCTCCAGGATTACCAGGAATTTGGAATCTTTGCATGTTAATGTTAGCGAGCTACTTGTTGGAAACCTGGTTTCTATGGCACAATGAGAAAAAACTAATTCCTACTCCCTAAGTGTATAGTGAGGCACAAGCAAGAAAGTATAAAAAGACTACAGAGGTGATATTTTCAGTCCCTTAGACAGTCTACCTACAAAGTGGACTTTCTTTTGTGTTTTTGACCATTGCCAATGTGTTTTCATGTGTTAGTGTGAATTGATCCCTTGTGAAAAGCCACATGCATGTTGGTTAGGGCACAGGCTAAGCAGCTATATGACAGTCCCATATCGGGTGTTATATAGAACTGAAGTTCATAACTGCTCTAGAGCATGCCACGTGGCAGGTGACTAAGCTGAGACTTGAGAGTTTAACTGATGGATGTACAACTGGAGCTGAAAACTAATGAAGCTTGTTGTTCTAGTGTAAATTAGAGATAAAAATCCAGACATAAGTGCAGATACAGTACAATGGCAGTTTTGAGGACAGAGTGTGCTATTTGGCACGGAGGAGATAAGGGCTGTGTGTGTGCGTGTGTGTGTGTGTGTGTATGAATTTCATCTGGGTCTTGGCAGATAAGCAGGCTATGATAAAGATAGGCCATGCCAGTGACAGGAGCACAGAATAAAAGGGTAGAAGAATGAAAGTAGATGTAATTATTAATGACACACAGACATAAAATGAACCTAGATAAACATATATAAAACAAGGAAGAGGATGAGAGAGATGAGAAAAATGGATCTGGACCACATAAATATTTGACCTAGTTGTTCTTTAATGCAACAGAGTCAGAGAAGGCTAGAACATCACTTTGACATCCCTATATGGGCATTTTTCAGTATGTTTAGGTAATTTTCTCCTCGATGTCATTCAAAACTAAATAATGAATGCACTTTGACATAGCAAAAAAACAAAAACAAAAAACAAACACAAAACATGGTGTGAACAACTGTATTAGGTTCTTTAAATCATTGAATTACAGATTTGGCCTTAGATGCCTCTCAAAGCTAATATGTTAACACTTCGTCACTATAAGGAAAAAATGAGGGAACCTTTAAAAAATAACACACAGTTGTAGGAAGTGAGGTCATCAGACTCTTCCTTTCAAAAGGATATTGGGATCTCAGTTTGATCCTCTCTTGCCGCCTGCCTGTGCCACTACTTGCCACCTGACCCTACCTGCCCTTGGGGGTTGGAGGTGAGGTGGCACACACAGACTCTGGGAGTAGGTGAGAAATGCCACAGCAAGCTCATCTGAACATCTGAACCTGAATGCTGCTGCAAGCTCCTTTAATTCCTACCACCCATGCTACATTGGTCCCAAGAAAACATCTCTTCTAGACAGCAGTTCCTGATTGGCTGGCATTGTCTGCCCTTGCAATCCTTGGTTTCTCAGGCTGTCCTCAATTAATTAGGTCCTCCTGCAGGAGACGCCTTTGTGGCTGCACTGCTCCTGTCATTTCCATAGAGATGGCCCCATTGGTCCTGTTACACTCTCTTTTTGCTTTGTGGTCACTATTTGGTAAGTGACATTACCCTACCAAATGTCCCTGGCCTTGATGCTACACCTTACCACCACCTAGAGTGGGCCATATATTAAGTCTAGCTGTGAGCCAAAATAAACCTTCTTTAAGCTCCTTAACTCAGGTGTTCTGTCACAAGAACAGAAAGGTTGTATAATCATCAGTGACGATGATGACGAATATAAATTCATTAAATTGTGAAATGTTGGGCAATGAGAACCCCCTCAAAGTAAGGGAACTGACATCAGCAAAAAGGGAGGCAAAAAAATTGCCTAATGGCCAGGTCTGTTGTCAATTAGAAGCTAGAGAAATCCCAAAAAGAGCAAGCCTAGATGTATTGGTTTCCAGAAATTTCCAAGGACCTCGAATGGGGGTGAGAGGACTGCAGTTTATTTACTCTAGCTTTTCAGGCTATGTCTGAGAGATTTGAGATCAGCAAGTAAGTGTGTGTGTGTGTGTGTGTGTGTGTGTTACAGTCATTTCTTAAAGGTGCTTGGATCTTTGGTGTCAATAAACCACACACACACACCCCAAAAAACAATAACAACAATAACAAAAACAAAAAGAACTTGTGAGATGAAGATCACCACAAAAATTAGTAAATATAAAACAGAGTTGTCAAGAAAGAAGTCATGTGCCGGGCAGTGGTGGCGCACACCTTTAATCCCAGCACTTGGGAGGCAGAGGCAGGTGGATTTCTGAGTTCGAGGCCAGCCTGGTCTACAAAGTGAGTTCCAGGACACCCAAGGCTATACAGAGAAACCCTGTCAAGAAAGAAAGAAAGAAAGAAAGAAAGAAAGAAAGAAAGAAAGAAAG
>NW_021604670.1:548895-561232 GCF_004785775.1 Grammomys surdaster
AAGAAAGAAAGAAAGAAAGAAAGAAAGAAAGAAAGAAAGAAAGAAAGAAAGGAAGGAAGGAAGGAAGGAAGGAAGGAAGGAAGGAAGGAAGAAGTCATGTTGCCTTCATATTTAAAGTCCTAACTCATACTTCCAAATATACATTGTTAGGAAATAAACATATGAAGATGCAATGTGTTAAAGAGAGCATACTAGATTAGAATGGGCCCCAGATCCAATGGACTGATGTGTTTAGTAGAAATTTTCAGTATACACAAGGGCATCACCACATAAGTGTAAAGACAGAGATGAGAGCACCTGCAAGATACAGAATGCAAGGACTACCTGAAAGCACTAGAAACTAGGAGAGGGCCCTGGAGTTGACTCCCTCCGAAGGACTCAACTGTATGGACCTTGATGGTAGACTAGCTGCCTTCAGCACTGTAGACAACCTCCTATTGTTTAAGATTTAGTTTCTGGTACATTGTTTGGGAAGCCCAAGGAAATGTGTACAAAGTCACTAAAAAAAAATTATATAGGATCATTGTGAGGGGAAGAACATTGTATTAATGAAATAATTAAGTTATGCAATAATTCATTCAAACACACAGTATGTTAAGCCAGATAGAATCAGAATGCCACTCACTTTGCCTTTGAGTAGCTCAAAGTATGATCCTATTAGATGCATAACAGAAATAAACATATTAAGGACACAAAGGAATGAGATAGGCAAAGGTTTGGACACAAACTGTGATGTCTCAGCCAGGCCTTGATGAATTAGTATACTTTCATGCTAGTTGCCTAAGGGGGCCAATTGTGACATTGGAATGGGCTGCCTATAATCTTTTACCTGATCTTATACAAGCAATAAAAGGACAGGATCACAGGATTGCTAAATTTACTTAATAGGGCAAGGCAAACAAATAACCCCAATAACTCATGCTATTCAATATGATCCACTGTACAAACTGACCTGCTAGTCACAGAAAAAAAACAGCAGCTGAGATGGTGACCTCTGCATGCTCAGTCCCAAATCCTCCTGGAGTTTTAGGCTCATTTGAGAAAAGGCTTCTGAAACTCACTCCACTGGGGGTCTTCTTAGTCTGTCTGCCCAGAATTCTCTACTCTCTACCGTGCCAAAAAGTCAGATTGTGTTATTTATGCAGTAAAAACAACAACAACAAAAATCACATTTTCTTTCCAAGTGTCCCATGCATGGGAAGCCAAGCCTTCAGCAGGTTATTAGTGTGTTGAAAGGCTGTGCTTCCAGGCTCAGAAACAGGAGCCAGGCTTACTAGTCTTGGCTTTGGGATCTTTGGCTCTTCCATATTAGGGGGCCCTAGGCTCCTAGACATTAACTCCTGGAGGTTGCTGCACTAAACAAGCTGCTAAAAAAACAAGAGCAGAGAATAGAATCAACTACAGCTGGAGCCACATCTGCTCTGAAGAATGATGTCAGCCATGCTACTAGAGGGAGCTTTTCCTGTCTCCAATTACCTACCCACTGATCTAACAAGCTCTCTGAAACTGCACTGAGATTATGAACCTATTACATAGGTTTATAAGGGAGAACAATGTGTTGGGGGGAGTCAGGACACGAAGCAATAGTCTTGTTTGAGGACCCACCGCTCTGGGGAGTCCCAGTGTTCCCTTAGAACTTACATCAGGCTCCCTTCACTGGGATTCTTACCTAGCTCCCCTCTCTAGACATTTATTACTGTTGATTTTTTTCTTAACTCAGCTGTTGGATTTTGATCAGCTGCTTGAGTACAAATACTTCAGGCCTTCTACTTCCAATCCACGCCTTTCTCTTCAATCTAGTTCTTCAAATTATGTGTTGCCCAGGATCTCATTCTCAACAAACCAATTAGCATTTCTCATAAAACTAGCTCCCTCCAGGATTCCCTCCCTCTGTTTTCTCCAGTTTGAAACCTGGAAACCTTCCCAACCTTTCCCTTTCTAGAAGATTCATTCTGTCACTGTACCACCCTGACAGGAGTGAAGACATTCTAAAGCAGGGGTTCTCAGCCTTCCTAATGTGATCCTTTCATACAGTTCCTCACTTTATGCTGACCCCAACCATAAGATTATTTTTAATGATATGTCATAACTGTAATGTTGCTATTGTTATGAATCATAATGTAAATATCTGTGTTTTCTGATAGTCTTAAGTGACCCTGTGAAAGGGTTATTCGATCCTCCCACCAAAGGAGTTACAATCCACAGGTTGAGAACCACTGCTCTAGAGACACTTGATTACTCCCTTTCGTTATGAAACTACTAAAATAATAGACTCCAAGAAATGGAATTCCCCCAGGAATCTTGTGGTAAGAATTAAACAAACAAACAAATAAATGACTGAAGCTAGAATGACTATGGTCTCCTGAAGAAAAATTAACAACCTGCTAGAGGAGCTTGCAAGATAGATAAAGATGGGGCTGGAAACCACTCCTTTGCTGGATTACTAAACTACACACACACACACACACACACACACACACACACACACACACACACACACACCTTTGCCTTGTATTTAAACCAAAACCTTATTTGAAACCTGAAGCTGACTTGGGGCTCAATAGATCTTGCCAATGCAGACATATTGATTAAATCTCCTTTTGTCTAAATACTTGTTTATGAAACTGACTTATTGAGGACAGGTGGGTGAGCCTGTCTTGTTAGGGATTTCAGGGAGTAGGCTCTGCTCCTAATGACTCTTGCAACATTTCTAAAATCTATTGGGCCTTCATATTGTTTCTTACTAGTTCATGTTTCTTACTAGTTCATCCTCTCTATTCTTATTGATACTACCCAAATTCAGGGCCATGTCTTTCACTTAAGACATTACAGTAGTTTCCAAATGGGCTTCTCTGCTATTAGCTCCTTTGAATCCAACTCATACTATCCTTAGCAGTCAATATACTATTTTTAGGAACACCTTGGATAGAGTAACAACCTCATCTTGAGTCTCATGGTCCTCCATAGCTAACTTATGATAATGTATCTGAATAGGTTTTGCTACCAAATTATCTATCAACATGTTGTTTCACAAAGTTAGTCAGCTTATGGTCCCGAGATGGGAGGAAGTAGGGTTGACAACCATGCAGAGGTTGAAAACCAATTCTTATACCAGCTCTCATCTTTCTCTTTCTCTCTGTGTCTTTTCTCAGGGCCTTCTCTGACCTTTTTCATGCTCCCTTTAACCATCTCTGTCTTGTCTATGTAAAAGCAACATTGTTCTTTAAGGGCTGTACACAGTCAAGAGCTGTACACAGTCCAAAACCCATCTCCACCCAACATAAAAGAGGGAACTTTTCCCCTAGACCAAGCAGAGAGGGACCACCCAGAACCCCCTTGACTGGTGATCTGAATTCTTGCTTAGGCTGCGAGGCTAAGCACTGCAAGGGATATATATAAAAGTTAAAAATATCTCTCTGGGTTCCCTGAGGGACAAGCCTGACTGCATAGGGGTTGATGTCAAAAGTATCCCATCTCCAGGAAAAAGACATCAGGATGGGTATGGCCCTCATGCCTCACTGGACAATGACAGGAGGAGCGGAGCCATTACAAGGTCCCCTTCAATTACTGGATGTCAGGCCTCTATCCCCGCCTTTGAAAGATTAGACTCACAACAGCCCATCTATACTTAGAGAAGGGAGGAGATGTCAAGGGCAGCCCTGATTATACACTGAAGGCCTAAAATCAGCTATAGGCCTAAACTCAGCAATAGGCCTGACATACTTGCATGAAAAACATTGAGACAGATGGCTATAAGCTATTATATACAGGCAGCTTTTGTGGAAATTTACCAGCCTGAGTAGTCATAGACCTTGTAAATAGGTAGCCTTGGTGGATAGTACCAACTTAGATAAGGACAAGTGAATCATAGGCAGTGTCATAGTGACCTGTCCCCTGAACCTTCACCCAGCTGATACTCTACTCTCTAAGATATCTGTACTCCCCCTCAACACCTATGCTCCAGTGTCATCCCCTTCCCCACATCCTGCCTTTTTGTGTTTATAACCCCTGTGTGAATAAGTAAAAATTATGATTTGATTTTTATATATATATAATTTTTTAAAAAGTAAAAATTCATAGTCAAAAGACTAGAAATAGAAGAAAACCAACTCAATATAGTTAAGGTTGTTTGTTAAAATTCATAGCTGACCTCGTACTGTGAAAAAACTAAAAACTTTGCCTTTAGGATAACAGGCAGGGTAAGGATGCTATTTTTACTGTTTCTAGTCAGTATTGTAATGGAATTCTTAGTTGAAGCCTTTAGGAAAAAAATAAAACAGAGAAAGTGGAATGTATGCAGTAAAATTATATCTGTGTACAGGTGACATTGTTTTATATGCAAAACATTCTATTGATTCTATCAATATCAAACTATTAGAACTAATAAGTTAGCAAAGCAGCCTAGTATGAAATCAATATATAAAAATCAATTGCACTAGTCTGGGAGTGGTAGTGCAGACCTTTAATTCCAGCACTAAGAAGACAGAAACAGGTGGATCTATGGGAGTTCAAAGTTAGCCTGGTCTACATAGCACATTCCAGGACAGCCAGGGATATATAAGAAGACCCCCATATCCAAAACTAATTGACTACCTCATTAATTTATTAATTTAATAAACAAAACCAGTTGCACTTATGCAAATAAAGCTATAAAACGTTCTTGAAACAAGTTATAGAAGAAACAAATAAGGTTTTCACGATGGCCCAGAAGGCAAAGGAGATAGCCGCCATGTGTAATGACCTAAGTTCAACCCATGTGTTGCAGTCAAAAAGCTGAAAGGAGTTGGAGATCTGAAGAGTGCTTTGACATTAGACATGGAGATGCAGTTTGGAGTTTAACTACCTGGTTTTTGCTATTGCTTTGGTTCAGTATTTCCTCACTATGTTCCCCTTTCCTCCCCCTTTTTTGGAATAGTAATGTATATCCTGTGCTATTATATGTTAGGAGTTATATGATCTGTATTTTGAATTTTAATGTAACAGGAGATTGGAGATTCCCATGAGTCTCTGAAGAGCCTTTTAAACAGTGTTGAGACTATTGTAGGCATAAATATTTGCAACCTACTTTTAATAAGGGTTCAACCTCTCCTCTATCCCATCACCATAGCAAAGGTATTGGAAGAGAAAAATTATTACAATATGGGAGGAGTGGACCTGTTCAGCAATAGTTCTTTGGAGGTGAGCTTGATCTTCTCTGATAGCAGTTCAGTCCCATAGGAAACACCATATATGACTTAGCAGCTTCAGACCAGTCCCCTAGGCAGACAGACACCAAGCACAACCCAGCAGCTACAGGCCAGTCTTTTCAGCAAGCAGACACAAGGCAGTTGTAGTTCAATCCTGAAGAAACCGACAAGCTTGCCAACCAGTCTGAGTTGAGGCCACAGAGGCAGCAAGCTGCCCCAGGAACCTCACAAGCAGTTCTTGGGCAAGTTTCTCTCAATGGCAGTATCACCACAAGTTGAGCTCAACAATGCTATATAAGGCAAACCAATATATGCATACCTTAAGCAAAGAATAGTGAGGTGGAGTAAACCAAACCAAAGCTCAGAGCTCCTCTCCCACTGTCTGTGGGGTCGTATTTGTTCTTCTTCATCAAGCACCCTTTCATGAGTTTGCTATATCCAAACATCCTTTCACCTATGTCTCCTTCAGGACAGCAGTCTTTCACTTGTTTGTTTTAGCAAGACATCCTTTCACCTCTGTACCCCAGCAAAACATCATTTGACATAAATAAATAGCTTTCCAAAGAACTAAAAGTTTCCGCTTCAGACTATGGGAACTTTGGAAGCTGAACTGAATGCATTTCTGCATCTCGATATGTACACAAGCCTATGGGGACCAAGGAGTGGAATGTGGTGGTTTGAATAAGAATGGCCTTCAGAGACTCATATATTGAAAGCTTACAGAATGGCATTAGGGGGATGTGGCCTTGATGGAGTGGGTGTGGCCTTCTTAGAAGAAATGTGTCACTGGGGCTTTGGAGTTTCAAATAACCAAGCCAGGCTCAGTGTTTCTCTGTTCCTGCTGCTTGATAATCCAGATGTATAACTTTTAGTTACCTCTCCAGCACCATGTCTGCCTGCATGCCATCATGTTTACCACCATCATAGTAATGGAATAAACCTCTGAACCTGTGAGCCAGCCTCAAATTAAAAGTTTTCTTTAATAAAGAAAAAGATGCTGTTGCCATGTTGTCTCTTTACAGCAAGAGAAACCCTAATGCTGATAGATGACTCTTGGGGACATTATGCTAAATGAAATAGGCCTGTCACATCATAGGAGAAATGGTGTATTGCCTTCATGCTCCATGTTCTCTGGAGAAACTCTAGATAGAGGAGTGTCAGGAGGGAGCAAGTGGCACAGGTCCAACTGACCCTGGAAATGGAAATAAAGAAGTAGCCAAAAGAGAAAGGGGAAAAGAAAAGAGGGGTTTGTTAGAAACAGGTGAGAAAGATATCGGAAACGCTTTTGTCTCTTGTTGGATGTCAGAAATGAGAAACAGGTTCTTAATACAAATTACCTTAGTCCTCGGGGATTTCCAATAGCAGTAAGTGCTGGTGGGTAGAACCCAAGTCCTCGACGTCCTGACTTCTCAACTTTGTACCTCTGGCTACATTCACACATGTTGTTTCGGTCTGTAATTCCATAACTGTGAAACTGGGTTATTCATACCAGAATCTCAGGGGACAACAACATGAAAACAGAAATACAAATTATTTAGGAAGTAAATACACCACTTAAGTGCAGTCTAACCTCACTCCCTCCTTTCAGACCTAACTGCTTCACAGTGCCGATCCTGTTTCCTCATCTGAGAAAGGTATAAATATCAACACTGCGCTACAGATTCACTTAAGGACTAAATTAAGTGATATGTTTACCACATATAAAGGAATTGACAAATGTCTATATTTGTAACAGACAATAGCAACAATGAAAACACGTCTTTGCAGTTGAGAATTTTAAAACAACGAACAAAACCAGAGTAAGACTGGGCATTTTATGAAGAATGGAAAAAAGGTCCTTGTTTTCGGCCTTCTGATTTGCCCTTACTATGCCCCTGCCTAGCCATAAAAAGCTGCTATTTAAGGGTTCTGCCTTTCTTTGTTTCCACAAGGTTAGAAGCATCCTCTCCCTCCCCCTCCTCCCGCCGCCCCCCATCTCACCCCACCCCCGTGTCTCGTGATTAACCACTCCCGTGACGTTGGATCACTTCCTGGACTTCATTTACTTAATAACTAATCTTTCATTGCCTCTCCTCTTTTAAAACCAGCCAGGCTTCTTCCTGCCTCCACGCTTAAGGTCTCCCCTTAAATCACAGATAATTCGGAGACACTCTCCAGCCCATTTTAACGGAGGACTGATGGGCAAAGGCCTTTCCCCTCATCTGTTTCCCAACCTTGCAACATATCAGATGCTTCTCGATAATCCCAGCAAATCACTCATGCTGTTCTTCCACAGACACCTAGTAAATACTTCCAATAGGCAGTTTCTTTTGGTTCTTTTTATCTGGAAAAGGCGGTTCCATTAGAGCCCAAAACTCAGCAAGAGCGAGCCTATACACAGAGAACTTGGGCAAAGAACTGAACCCTGGACTTCAGAATAGCTGAGGTCCCTGAGTTGGACATCTGTGCCAAGAACCAGGTACAATGAACCTCTAAAAATGTGTTTTCTCTTCTCAAACCCTAAGAGCTCTCTTGTCTATTTTGTGGACAGAGAGACAGGACATTTTTGCCCATCTCCAGCACCTCCTCACCTACCCCTCAGTCTGATCCTGTGAGCAACAGCGTTCCCTGCAACTTGCCCCCATATTTACTGAATAAGACCACTAAGGTAGTGTTCAGTAATCCATTGCTTAACAAGCCATCTAGATTATTCTGACACATGCACAAGCTCGAGAAACACTGGGCCCAACGTGTGCCAAGTTCACAAAGCTAATAAGTGACAGAGTTAGTGCTGGTAATTAGAAATTGATTAATTCTTAAACCAGAGTCCAAGGGTTTTTAAAACAATACTGTTCACAGTTAGGATTTAAAGTAAAACCATATTATATGAGGGTTCGAGAAGTTTAGATCTCGGTTTGATCTGATGGAGGAGATCAGTGCCTTTACAGCTCCAGCCCAAGAACTGCCCCAGCCCCACCCCTTGGCCTTCTATTCATGCTCACAGGAGGGCATCAGCAATTCCAGCGTTTGTATTTTGTTTCTCATATGTCCAGAGGTCCAGGGATGCAAGCAAGGAGGCAGGCAAGAAGAGGCTTTGCTTCCTCTCCTGTATCTTCTTCATCTGTGCCCTCAACGTGGCCTCTCCCAAGAGCTCTCATCTCACTCATTATTTTCAAGAGTTTCACTGTATGCTCATTTCAAATCAACCACTGGGAAGAACAAATGAAGTAACATGATCGGGTAAGACTAATGAAAAGCTCTGGACCGTGGATTACATGGAAGGAAGGTCACGTAGATGGGAGTGCTGCAGGCCAGAGCATCGAGTGCAAGATATGAAATGATACAAAGATTCATAAGCTGGCATCAGATGATAGGAATCCAAGAAGAAAAAATTAACATTTTATGATTAAAGACAAGCACAACACAGTCTTTTTCCTCTTTCTTTCCTTCCTTCCTTCTTTATTTTAGAGCAAAGGTGACTATTTATGTACATCTTTGGAAAAAGCCAAGTATGGAGGAGAGATGTCCACTGGGTGCAGGATAAAGGAATGATGTGTGTGATGGCTAGCTGCTTCTTTAATTTTAGCATTGTTTACCAAGATCTGGACAAGTGGCAATAGGTAAAAAGAAGGGACAAAGATAAATCTTTTATGTGGCGCGTAGGTCACTGAATGCCATAAAGAGAGAAAGACAGCGTGAGTCAGGAGCTACTATTCATTCTCATGTGTGTGGCCAGTTGTTTCTGCTCCCCTCTGGGACCAGGATGAAGAAAAAGAACCAGCATCTACAAAGAAAACTTAAGCAGAACTGAAAGGAAAGACTTCAACAGGAGTCTATGACAGCTCAGTTAGAAACACATTAATCTCTGAATTTGGTGCCTGGCTCTGTGATGTACCTTCAACGGTAGTGCTCTTTATGATAATTCTATTGTACCTTGGCTATTTATTTCTCTCCTCATTTATGTTAGGAATTTTCAAATACATATACAAGGGGAAATAATGGTGTCTATAATGAACCTCCATGTACACTGATTTAGGGTTTCTGTTGCTGTGATGAAACACCATGACCAAAAAGCAAGTTGAGGAAGAAAAAGTTTATTCAGGTTACACTTCCACATTCTAGTCCATCATTGAAGGAAGCCCTCAAACAGAGCAGGAACTCTGGACTCAGGAGCTATTGCAGAGGCCATGGGAGAGTGCAGCTTACTGGTTTTCTCATCATGACTTGTTCAACCTGCATTCTTATAGAATCCAGGACTATCAGCTGTTACTAGGGGTAACACCACTCACAATGGGTTGGGCCCCCCAACATTAATTGCTAATTAAGATGCTCACAGCCCAATCTTATGTAAGTATTTTCTCAACTGAGGTTTCCTCCTCTCAGTTGACTATAGTTTGTGTCAAGTGGACATAAATCTAGACAGCACACACCTCATTACCATCTTAGTATGATACAATCTTAGTCAGTTGATTTTGTTTCCTTCCTTCATTGCCTTCATTACCCCCACTCCCATCCCCTAGTCTAGGTTACATTATTTTATAGTCAGCTCTACTGATAAATATTTTCATAATATATAATCATTGATTTAAAATTTATAATTCAATGTTTTTAGAATATTCAGTTGTGTGACCATCACCAGGATTTTAGAATAGATCATCATCCCAAAAGAAATCCTGTACTGGTTATATTTAAAAATATATACATATACATACATATGCACATTCATGTACATATGCATATATACTACATACATATGAGGAAATGAAGAAGAGTGAGGAAGGGCATCTGGGAGGGAATGGAGGAAGAAAGGGGTAGGAGACACATCATAAATATATTATAGTCTCAAAAAGAAAAGAAAACCTGTACATTATACCTGATATACGAGGTCACATGTGATAACCTCAGCTTTCAGCTCTCAGCCCTAGCAATTACTTCTCTACTTCCTGTTCTTATGAACACCTCATGGCAATGGAACCAAGCAATATACAGTCTTTCCCCACTCAGTATTTCTCAGATGTATCCATATTGTAGCATACATCAGCACTTTATTTTGTTTTGTTGTTAGAAATAATATTCCACTTTGTGGACAAACTGTCTGTTTTGTTTGTGTTTGTTTAAGCCAGGGTCAGCATGTAGCATAGGCTTGTCTCGGGCTTGAGAATCTCTAGCTCCCTATGTGTGGGGATTGTGAGCATGCATCTCCCAGCCTGCCTAAATCAGTCTTTAGCCATGCTCCAGCTTGTAGATATTTGCATTAGCTCTATTTTGGACGTTTTATGAATAAGACTTCTATGAATATTTGTGCACAAGAATATTCATGTAGAAGAGTGTGTATGTTTTCTTTCCTCTTGGGTAAGTGTCTTGAAAAGGATTTGTGGAGTCATATAGTAACTCTATTTGAACCATTTGAGGGACTGTCAGACCAATTTCCATAGAGGCTGTACCATTTTATGCTTTACAACCAGAGCGTGAATGTTCCAACTTCTCCATATCACCCTCAACGCTTATTACCATCTTTTACATTATGGCTACACAAGGATAAGGAGTGTCCTCTCCTTGTGTGTGTGTGTTTTTTTTATATATTTCTATGATTAATAATATGGAGCATATTTCCAGTTTTTTGTTTGTTCATTTTTAGATAATTTTTGCAGAAATAACTATTCAGATAATTTTTCAATTTTTAAACTGTTATGTGTCCTTTTGCTACCCAGATATAAAAATTATTTGTACATAGCACATATAAAATATTATTGTAGATATACATGAATAAATGTTTCCTCTACTTCGTGGGTTTTTCTTTCTGTGTCTTGTTCTCTGCTTCCCCCACCCCCCACCCCACATTGCTTAACAAGGTCTTGCTATGCATCACAGGCTGGTCTCTTACAGTTCTTTGTGAAGGTTTAGGATCATGAGGGATTTGTCTCATCCATTTCGGCATGTCTATTGGTGCAGTCATGTTGGTGAGGCTTTACAGGTGTAGCATCTGACATTACTAGGAGACACAATATCAAAGCGAATCTCCTGATCCTCTGGCCCTTTCAGTTTTTCAATCCCCTCTTCAAAAATGTTCCCTGGTCCTTACCACTTGATTCGTCCACAGGTGAATATCCACTTGCTTTGCCACCTATTTTTAAAATATTAAAATCACTTGAATTGTTTAAACTCTCATGTGAAAAATCAGTTCACTAGCATCACCAGTTACTTTGAAGTAAAGCTTAGAAAACACATGAATTTGCCTGTTTCTATATAGACTTCTATCTCTAGATGTCAATGCCCATTGTTTAATCTACCTAGTCTTTGATCTTCAGAGCCACGCAGGTTTCAGTGTTCATTTTAAGGGAAAGTGACAATGAAGCCCGTGAAGGTTGAGTGACTGCTTAAGTGGCAGAGGCAGAGGCAAGCTGTGTGCCCTTCCTATTACCTCATCATCCATTGTGGCCAAAGTATGATGTAATATTGTAATGGTAAAGGCAGCATGACTCAGGCAGTGGATTCTCTGCCTCACAGGCATCTTTTAACGTGTTGACTTTTTTCAAGGGCGTCACAGTCATCTCTGTCTGACCTTCTCCCAGCATTCTGCTTACCAGGAGATAGGAAAAAAATGTGATGTGGTCTTTAAACTCACCAAGCACCTGCTCTTAAACCACAGAAACTATGAGGGAGAAGACCTTGGGGGATGGGAAAAAATCTCAGATTCAACAACCCAAATTTTTAAATAGAATTTGGATTTTGTTTACTAGAAGGAAGGTTTGAATCACCTCTAGGAGTACTTTAACCTCTTACTTCACACACACCACATAATCTAGTTATTTTCCAATACTACATGGTACCTGTAATTGCAATACTAAGTAGGGTAAAGCCAAAGGATTTTGAGTTCTAAAACAGTCTGGGCTGCATAGGTAGACACTGCATAAAAATTAGGAAAGAAAAGAAAGTAAGGAAAGACTGGAGAGGGAAGGAGGGAGAAGAGAGCTAAGGAGAAAAAAAAGCCAGGGTGGCTATTGGTAGGAAGTAGTCTCAGAAGCAGGACCTCTCAATTCTGTATTGGGGAAAACTGGAACTTTTTGTTCCTACAACCTACTAAGCAAAATGCTAAGGAACTTACTGTCACCAAGCAAAAGGTAATAATCTCATGAGCCTCGAGACACTTTGCAGGAACATGCAACGGGGGG
>NW_021604670.1:561632-572034 GCF_004785775.1 Grammomys surdaster
GAGCCATAGCTTCAGAGCACACTGTGTGCTTCTTTGGGATTCCCCCCTTTCCTCTCCTTAGTCTTTCTTCTTTTTCTATGAGTTCTCCTCTCCATTGTTCCTTCCCAGGTACCATTTATATTATAATGAGGCAATTTTAGACCTAAAGGAGGTTCTCTGCTAATGGCCCTGGGCCAGAAGTTGGAGGGCAGAGAGGATATTTGGACTCTGCTTGATGTTTGCCTCTCAGCATCATGGTGATTTGCCTGGGATGCTAGTTGCCATGGCCACCTAATTATTTCCTCTAGATCTGACCACCACAGTGAATTGGAAAACTTGCCAATCTTTCAGAAAAACAAGCAGCAGATGTCCAATTTGGGGAAAAAAAATCATTCATGGACAATAATGTTGGTTTCCCATCAATGACATGCAGATATCCTCAGAGATGAGGGAGGGAGAGGCAGCAGAGGCATTGTAGAAGTCAAGGCTTACTTACAATCTGCAACTTCCCTTTGTAAAGCACAGAAGAACCACACTTGGTGTGAAGGGCTGCTTAAGGGACAGAAAGATCTGTCTGCATCCAATTGGCCTTACAAGCTCTAAACAGACACCCAGCAATAGAGGACTAGAAAATGGCTTGTAGGACCATTTAGAATATGGTGTCAGTACCATATTTCTCAATGACTGGCTTCATGACTTAGGCTAAATTCACTCCTCTACAGTTTAGCTTCCTCATACAAAGTGTGGATCCTAATAACTGCCTCGTCAAGGCAAGGGATTAAGGTATAAAGCACAGTGATTTAGCACAGTGCGTGGGTATAGTAATGCCTCGATAGACGTCTGTTTTACATTTATTTTTAAATCAAAGCACAAGCTAATAGATCCATCTTCTACAATATCTCAAGATTAATTATTCATTTTGAGAAAAACAGAACATCATCCATATGAGCAGATCATTGTTTTATTGAAGGGGAAACGCGATCAGAGATGTCATGAGGAGAGTATGTGCCTAAAACCTAAAGCAAGGCCACTCCAACATTCACAATGCTGAGAAAGGGAAGGGAAGAGGACGAACATTTACTCAGCTTCCTTTATTCATAGAAAATGTTCATGAATTGTCTTATTAACTTATTGTAGATGAAGACTATGCTATTACTATCCTGTAAGGATAATTTTTTTGTGCACTGTGGAAAGGTTGTCTTTGTATTATTTAAATGCTAATCTCTCTATACCAGCAGAGTGTTGAATACAAGCTGGGCTTTTGTTATTGTTATGAAGTGTCAGTTGTCTCAGTGTTTTGTAAACCTTCTTCTCTATCACTTTCTGATTTAGCAGTGAAGAGCTGGTTCAGCCTATGACTGGGCAGAGGAGGTAGGAAGGATGGAAATCTGATCCTAACAAAGGATCCCAGGTACAGAGAGATAGGAATAGGACCATGAGGAAGGAAGAGAAGAAGTGGCCATGAGGCAGGGTGTCCAGGAGGAACCTGATGAGCAGGTTGCCAACAGATTCTCCATAAGGATATACATGGAGCACAGCAAGCCAGGGCACCACTCAAACTGCAAGTAACACAGAGCCTGTGGCTGGGATGTAGATAGCTTAGAGGGTAAGAATGGCCTACCCTGCCCAGTCATAGTGCTTAAAGCTTGCTAATGAACTTAATAGGTCTTTGTGTCATTTATTCAGGAACTAGAAAGAACTAAATCAGGTGCAGAAACTCCCTGTAGTTTTATAGTAACAAAAGGGGTACAGCAATCCCCCTGAAAATATATCTACCCTATCCTTATTTAGCAAAGCAGTGGTTCTCAACATGTGTTTCACAAGTCCTTTGGGGGGGGGGAGGTCAAACAATCCTTTCATAGGGGTCACCTAAGACCCTCTGAACACACAGATGTTTAAATTATGATTCATAAAAGTAGCAGAATTCCAGTTGTGAAATGGCAGTGAAAATAATTTTATGGTTGAAGATCACAACATGAGGAACTGCATTAAAGAGTAGCTCCATTGGGAGGGTTGAGAACCACTGAATTAGAACATAAGAATAGAAGTGGCCTTTCTTACTTTATTTCTGTGTCCTTAGCAGGAAGAACATTAGCTGCTACATAATAGGAATGCAGTAAGTATTTGTAAATATGTAAGGTGGGAAATTGCCTTAGTTAGGTTCTTAATGAATGGTAGAGACAGGACTTAGAATAGAATCTAATTCTAAAGCCTATGAGTTTTTAGAGTTTTGTTTTTGAGTTTTATACTTTCTGTACTAGGGGTACTAGGCTGTAGGATGGAAGCAGGAGAAAAATATTCCCCCCATCTTTGAAACATCGTTATGTTTTTACTTTTACATTTATTTTTACAACTATCAATGACAGCTGCTTTCTTCTTCAAGCCAAGATGTTGATATTCAGGAAGCATTGGTGTTTAATCCAAGGTTAGACAGTGAGTCAAAAGGACGAGGGCTCTGATTCCAGCCCCTGACTTCTCCCTCCACGCTGGCCACTTCCCGTTATCATAGCTCCTTGAAGACTGCGTCCAGAGAGACACTGGTGGTGAGTCAGGAAAAGATCAAAGATGTCATGACCTGGAAGCAAGCAGACCTCCTCAGGCCAACTAATATTTCCAAACATGCAGCATGTGAGTTGAGAAGAATATCTCATCGTCAAACCATAGCAAGCAATGCACAAAGCAGCTCAAAAGGTGCCATGAATACACATATACATGGATTTTATTACTTACTATGCATGTTAATTTGGACCAATATCTAGAAGTATAATGGCTGGGTTATAGTATCTTTATAAGAAACTGCTTCATCATGTTTCAAAGTGGTTGCTCTAGTACATTCTCACTGGCTGAGTTTGAAAGCTTCAGTTGTTCCTTATCAAGTAGGCATGTGAAGATATTGGGAAAGGGGCACACTTACTCATATAAATACAGGTACACACAGAAGCCAGAGAGCAACCTTGCTGTTGTTCCTCATGGGAAGCTCTCGGTTTTCAACTGGGTTAGGCTGTTAGGCCGTGGAGCCCCTGGGACCCACCTGTCCCTGGCTTCTCAGTGTTGGGCTGCAAACCATGCCATCATGCCTGGCTTTTTATGGGAGTACTGGGCATCAAACTCAGGTCCTCAAGCTTGTGTATCAAGCCCTTTACCACAGAGCCATTTCCGGTTATTGTAGTTCTAACTGATGTTTCCCTAAAGAAAAAATAATATTGAACATCGTTTCATGTGTTAATTCTCAATCTACATTTCTTTTTTGTTGAAATGATCATTGATTTTGTCCTTTTCATTTTTATTAGGTTGTTTGATTTTATTATTGCTGTTGTTGATCTAAGCTACGGCTCTTCCCTCTGGAGTGGCTTCTGTGTTGTACATGGAAACTCCGAAAACTAGAGCATAAGAAAGGAGATTCGTGCATTTTAGAGATTAGAGCAAAGGTCAGGAATTCACAGAGTTTGATGAATGCCTCATGGCTCTGTACATGGTAGTAGCATCACTCTGAACAACTCAGGAAACATCCTCCAATCTTACTTGGTAGCAGGACCTAGTAAACAGATGTTCTAGTGTTTCTATGAGAAATGAAAGATGAACTCTTCTTAAACAAGTAACTTGAGACAGTGAGAACAACTGTTGCTGAGCCAGTGTGAAAAAAAACAAAAAAACAAAAAACAAACCCGGAGTATTTGAGAGAACTTTAATTGTAAGAAGCCTTAGAGTCTCTTTAATGGGGGGAACCCTAGACCCTATGCAGTGGGGTAAAGGTACTGGTGGTCCTCAGCAGCTGATAAGAGGGTTTGTTTTCCTACCTTGTGCAAAAAGCAGGGGGTGTCTCTCAGCACCTCTATTGTGATCTGAGAGGCCTGATAGGAGTTGGCTTCCCTTTATCACTCTTGGTCTGGATAAGGATAGGGTAGAAGAGATTGCCCCTGGCTCTCTGACAAGAAAAGAGCAGCTTCCAGACAGAGTTCAACCTGAGAAAAGGCTTCCCTGCTGTGAGGGAATTATTCACTCTGGGATAGGCTTCCTGGGCAGAACTTCAAAAGTTTCAGCTGGCTGTAGAAGTTCAGATTGAGTAGCTTAACCCGTTCATGCCCAGTCTACAAGAACTACAAAAACCCTTGCCTCAAGGTAGTAGGCAGTACACAGAATGTCCAGCTAGAGCCGTTTTCTTGTTCTGATTCTGACTTGTACTCCCCGTGCTGGGGGAGAGCTCTGCAAATGTTCTTATGATGCCCCTGAGGTTCTGTCAATGTTTTCTCATTACTACCTTAGGAGCTACTTCTCCATGCCTTTTAGCTCCCGTGGGCTAAAAGTTCTCTGGTCTGGTTGAACTCAATAGTCAGCTTAGTCAAATCTGTTAAGGGTCCACATACAGTCATACTCTTGGCTGTTAAGGGCCTATGTACAGTCAAACTCTTTTAAAGTATGCATAGCAAGTTTTTGTAGGATGTGCAGAAGATGTTGAAGCAGGGGGATCATAAATTCAAGACCAGCCTGAACTATATCTTTTCTTTAAAAATTAAAATAAAATTTAAAATTTAAGTGTGTAGGTTCCTGTTGTTGCTTGGATCTTTCTGAAGGAAGATCTTTGCCTTTCTCTCCTCTGACGAACGATGACAATACCTTAAAGGAAAAAACCTATACTATATCTGTTATCATTTTGTCTAAGCTCTGCCCCACAGTTAACTGACAAAGACCATGTATGCCTGACTCACTATAAAAAGGGCTGCTTGCCCCCTCCACTCTCTCTTGCTCTCTTGCCTTTTTGCTGTCACTCTGTCCTCTAGTCCCTTCCCCCACTCTCTCCCCATTGCCTACCCTCACGTGCTCATGGCCAGCCTCTACTCCTATTCTCTCTCTCTCTCTCTCTCTCTCTCTCTCTCTCTCTCTCTCTCTCTTTCTCTCTCTCTCTCTCTCCCTCTCTCTCTCTGTCTTTCTCTGTCTCTACTACTTCTCAACTCTCCTCACCATGCCCTGAGTAAACTCTATTCTATGCTATATCATCCTGTGGCTGGTCCCTCAGGGAGAAGGGATGCCTCAGCATGGGTCCACGAAGGCACGCCCTTCCTCCATAAGTGACTACACCTCCACCAAACATATTCTTTCTCTCCCGAATCTTTTTATAAAAAAACAACAATATCTGTGACAGCTCGCAAATGAAAACCTCTTGTATCATGAGGGAATTCCTAACGAGGGCATGTGGAGTGGCAGGTTGCCTTAGACTGGGAATTGTGCAGGATGTAACAGGAAGACTGGCTTAGACTCAAATGCTAATAGCCGGTCTGATGAGGACAAACAACATGATTACATGGAGAAGCAAAGCCAAGCTGTCCATTCTTTCCTTAGCTGGCAGGAGCAAACTTCCTGGAATAGCTCCATCTTACCTCCTGTCTTCTCTGCCCTCAGCAACTTCAGGGAGCATTCCTTCCTGCCCCAAGGCTGATCAGACAAAAGGTCTGAAAAACCAGCCTTCACAGAAGTCTTAGTGATCTACCTTCAGAGAAGAGTAACCAATTTGTCCTTTCACAGAGCAAAAGATCTATACTAGAAGGAACACTGAATAGTTTTGTATCTGGTGAAGCACATTCCGAGATGGGACAAGAAGGGGTGCATGCATGGAAAGCTAGCAGCACACAGAGGCCCAGTGCCTTTGTCTTACTTTTCTTCCCTTCCAATTTTATAGCAGTCCTTTGAATAAGTAAAGATTTGATGAACCAGCCAGCCTCCATTTTGGGCATGGAAACCATCTCACAGTAAAGACAAACTAGGTTCATTTCTGTTTGTGATTAAATCTCTGTTCCTCAAGGATTGGGCTATGCTCCACCTGTAACCTTAACTAATAAAATGGATATGTACTGCATGCTCCAGGAAATGACAAACATACCTTTGTTTCAAAAGGTTATTATGACCACCTGTTGTTATGACCACCTTGCAACCATGTCTTCGTTTCAGGAGATTGTTATGACCAACTTGCTATGCTTATGTTCTGCTTCTGTAACCTGCCTATTTGCTTGTCAAATCCCCATTTGGAAATCCCTTAGCCCTAAGCTATAAAAACCTAATCTTTCCCATATCCAATGCTGATCTCATGAACCCCACCTTAGTGGGAGGCAGCCCAAGTATACAAGTAAAGAACTGCTTGCTTTAATTAATTTAGCCATGATTTGTGTTAGTGGTCTTTCTCCTCACATGTATGGGAATAACAAACTAGGATTATGAGTGAGAACAGAAAGCACACAGAGTCTGAAGGAAATATTTCAGGTCTTACGGTGATTAGCAGACAACCCTAGAATTCGCCTGAATTCATCTAATTTCTAAAATGCATTGATCTCTCACTCTACCCATTTTAGATTTCCATAAGGACTATGTTCCTCGCTCTAGTCATCAATTTCTCATGCACTGTCAACTCCTATAGCTGGTGGTGCTGTGTGCATCAAATGCTGACGCTGCACTGGACCCACCCTTGCTGGCCACAGAGATGTGACTAAGATGTGCACCAAAATGCTCCAGGAAGCATGAGAGCAACAAGGCTTGATAGGTTCAAAACAAGGAGAACTCAGTTCTAACATGAAGGTTCAGGGAAAGTGTGGAGAAGATGCTCCTACAACCTATCCATCAGATGTCTTCCTTAAAGATGGCTGGGTAGCATTTACTACAGTGGAAGCTTTATGGTAGAGGCAAGGGAGTATGAGAAGGTAGATTCAGCTCTCCTTTCCTCCTTCTGGTGTCCAGGGAGAAAGAAGAGAGGAGTAAATCATGAAGTCTAAGAGAAACGAGGACCCAGAATCAAACAGACTTTGTTATAAGAACTCTCAAGAGTTCTGACTTTCTCTAAGGTGATAGAAGGACTCTTTAGAGGGTAGACAGTGTGGTAGGAAGGGACCAGGGGAAGTTGGTTCAGGGAGGGACTGTGCTTTGGTATTGTTTGTGTATCTAAAGGTTCATGAGCTGAGATGGCAGAAACTTTAAGAGGTCAAGGCTACTAACAATGACTAAGACATTGGGCATGACACCCTTAGAAATGATTAACCTGTTCTTTTGGAATGCCAACTAGTTGCTTTGTTATCAAAAGATCCAGTCTGGCTGTGGAGCAAGCGGACCATGCCACCAGACAGAAGAACTGGTGAGGCTGTGTGAGCCCAAATACTGTGAACCTCAGAATTGAGTACAGTCGGGCTGGAGCCAGCTCCCTGGCAAACTCTACCTGCTCTGGAACTCATGTAACTAGAATACCCCACAGAGAGGACCATGACAATAGAGAAAACACCTGAAGTCTTTCCCCATGCTAATAGAGTATCACTAGCATCTCAAGCTGAGCCAATGACAAACATTTACCTCTGGATATCGCCCTACTCTTCAATGTTTATAAATCCCTATCCACATGGAATAAAGTGCACAAGTTGTTTCACCAAGAATCATCTGAGAGTGATTGATTTACTGAGCTATAACATTTTGGAGCAGAGTTTTCTCTCCTGGAGCATCCATCAAAGGATCTCAGACCTGCCTGGCAAGCCAGGCTCATACCTCTGATGGCTCTGTTGCTGTAGCTGCAGCTGCCGCTGCCACCCCTGCTTGCTGCCTGACCATGCCACCTGCTAACCCTGTTGCTGCCACCACCCCTGCCCCAGGCATTAGTGCTATCATGGTATCAGGCGAGACCTGGACCCCAGCTACCTGCCCTGTTTTGGCTTCCCTTCTGCGAGCTATAACACTGGCTGTTTCTGGCCACACCAGAGACCCACAGAACACTCCATTCCACAGAGTACAACCACTTGTCTGCTGATTTTCTCCGGTTTCCTGTATATTCTGTGTAATCTCTTCCTCTCCTATATGTTTCCATTATGATGTGATCTAGGTATCAGGCACTCTTAGAGCTAATCAAATACTAGAACCAGTTTCTTAGATCTGGAGAACTATGAATTTTAAACATTTTCTCTTTATAAAGTTCCCAGTGTCAGATATTTTGTCATAGTGAAAGGCAGCGAAAAATAGCTCTGAACACTTCCAGGAGATGCATTGGAATGGGGAAACATTGGCATGAAGAGTTGGGAGGAAATGGCAATATGGTAGACTAGATATAAGTAGGACCAACACTAGGACTATGGATGTTAAGATGCAAAGCAGAGACTTGAAATATCAGGAAGTTGAGAGACCAGAACTCAGATGACCTAAGCCAATTGGGAAATATTTCTGTGTGCATTCTATGTGCCCTTCTCTATTTTTTAATCTGCATTTATGAATCCATTCCAGTCTTACGCTGTATTATCAATTCTAGTCTTCAGGAGAGGAGACTGAGCCATAGCTAATGCATGTGAGAACAGGATTTGAAACAAGTAAGTTTGGTTTTATGAAACACTTGTGTTACTAATTTGCTTCAAAATCTGCCTTATTTTACCTTATAAATCTCCACTTTCAAATTCTGGTTTGAAGCAGAGTCAGAAAGAATTTTATCAGAAATGTTCATGGATAAATCTCCTCAGGTCTAGTGAACCCGAAACCATAGCAAGTTTCTATGCCTTTCTTACATATGATTATTGTTTCTCAGGGAAGCAGTGTCCTGGCTTTTCAAGAGATTCTCCAATGGGTCTGTAGAGATTTGGTCAGTTGCTATGTATTGTAATGCTAAAGGAAAGACAAAGGCCTACTAGTGATTTCTGAAGGCTACATGCTTTTGTTATGCAAACCTTGTTCCTTGATTTAAATCTATTGGTTAAGTAAAATTAGCTACAGCCAATTACTGGAGGGATCAGAGGTAGATGGGTTTGGAGTGACCTGGTTTGGAGAGAGAGAGAGAAGAAAGGAGAAAGAAGGAGAGGAGAAGAGGAAGCTGCCATGAGGGTAGATGAACCTTGAGCACTTGACTAGGAGAAATATCAGGTATCTGGGGTACACTGCTGGGGAGGTAGCCAGGCCAGTAGTTAGAAGAGTAGATTAGGGGTTACCCCTCAGTAATTGTCAAAGTCAAATAAAATAACCATAGTCTGACTCTCATTTCTTTGTAAACTAGTTGAGGATAAGCTTAAATTGGTTGTACTACATGGGTCTTTGGTCTAAAACTTGATTTCAGAATACTGCCTTAGAAGAGTGGTTCTCACAGTGTGACCTGAGGTAGCAGCATTGAGTCTAGAAGGTTCATAATGATGTCTGCTTCCAGGCTTCACCACAGAGACTCTGGGGCTGGTGCCTAGAGATCTGTCTTAAGAATTCTAGTGATTTATATGTGTTCAAATTTTAACTAGTGCTTAGAACATAAGCAGAAACTGTTAGTCACAGGCCTTGGTGAGGCACTCACCATGGATGTGATGTCAAAGAGAAAGAATAAATCTCAGAAGGTTGAGATCTTTGGAAGAAAACACTGGGAGGAAGCTTTGACTTCATGTTTTAGATAAAAATGTCACTGAAGGATTCAGTGGGGCTAAGCAATCAGCATTATAGAGGGCCCTATACTCATAGTTTGGTAGATACAACTTGCAATGAGCCCACCAATTCTACAACACCTTATAGGCCAGATCCTTCCTGTCCATAGAGTTTCCTTCAATGCTAGATTTTAAATATCTTATTTTATTCAATCTACACAAATTGCTTAGGACATTTAAGTTCTGGATAAGTTACCTGGGCTCCCAGGCCAATCAGCAGCCACCCTTACCCTACCAACACACTGTGAAGTGCTAAAAGAATTGACCTATAACGTTCCTTGTCTAGTGGACATGACTCCTGTACAGACTGTGCCCAAGATGTCAGTCTCTTTCTACATCTTCTTGAGAACACAGAAAGGTCAAGAGACAGCCTTCAAAGTCTGATGATGGAGATGATGAGGATTCCTGTACCCTGGCCCTCCCTCCCCACAGACCAGGTCTGGTTTCCTCCCGTCTGCTAACTCATAAAAAGCTGGAACACACTGAGGGTAGGGAAAGTGTCTAAGCCTGTTGGTCAGCTCAGAAAGCTTCTGGGAATTCATTATGATCTAAACAACTATTCCAGTTATTTGTATGACTCAGCCCCTGCACTCAGGATCTGCTTGTATCCACCGGCAGCTGTTGCTGACTCAGGGCCAGGAGAGCACCTTGTCATCCCTTCTGGGCTCCCAGCTCCCCTTGCCACTGCCCTTTCATTCCCAGAGGACACTGAATGGATCCATGATGGAGCTTCTCAGCATTCAGTTTCATTTTTCAACAAGCAACCATCCTCCTTCACTTTTTCCTTCTCCTCTTCCTCCTCCTCCCCCTCCTCCTCCCCCTTCCCCTCTTCTTCCTCCCCTTCCCCTTCCTCCTCCCCCTCCTCCTCCCCCTTCCCTTCCTCTTCCTCCTCCTCCCCCTCTTCCTCCCCTTCCTCCTTTTCCTCCTCTTTCTCCTCCCCCTCCCCCTCCCCTCCTCCTCCTCTTTCCCCTCCCCTCCTCTTCTCCCCCTCCCCTCCTCCCTCTCCCCTCCTCCCC
>NW_021604670.1:572134-631577 GCF_004785775.1 Grammomys surdaster
ATATCTGTCAGTCTCTGGTAGACTCTAGAGAAAAGTAAGCAGCTACAGTCACTAGGACATTGTGCACTCACACAAGCACTTGGTGTGTTTATCTAGCACCTATAGCTGTGTTGATTGCTAGTCTTGGTGGGGGTAAAATGTAGGACCAGACATTTAGGAAGCCATGGAAAATACACAGAAGCAAAATACCAGGGACCTCTGAGAATGGCCAGCACTGGTGGTGACTCTGAGTGCCTGGGAGCCCCCTCCCCTGAAAGAAGCAGTTATGTGTAGAGGATGCATGGAGACTAATCAGGGAGGGCTGGGAGAAGAAAGGAAATGCCAGGAGCTTACATGGCACAGGGAGGCTCTCTTTCCCAGAAGAAAGAGCAGACCAATGGATAAAATTGTTTTTGTCACTGCTGTGACCAAATACCTGATAAGAAACATCCTAAAGGAAGAAGAATTAGTGGGGCTCACAGTTTGAAGGGATACAATCTGTCACGTTGGGCAAGACACGGTAGCAAACAGGTAAGGGAAGGTGGCAGAAACAGGGGACTCTTGTCACATTGCATCTGCTGTCAAGAAGAAAGGGAGCAGGAATGCCTCTCTGCTCAGCTCACTTTCTTCTGTTTTTGTAATCCAAAGCCATGGCCCATGAAATGCTGATACTCTCTTTCCCTGACTCTAATCTAGATATTCCCTCATAGCTGTGAACAACCTTCCTAACTCTGCAACCCTGTAATACAGTTCGTCATGTTGTGGTGCCCTCCCCCACCCAATCATAAATTTATTTCATGGCTACTTTGTAACTGTAATTTTGCTGTTGCTATTAAACAGTAATATAAACATCTGATATGCAGGATATCTGATATGTGACCCCTGAGAATCACTTTCCTAGATGCTGTTGAGCTGTCAGTATTAATTGTCATTACTAATAAGGTTCGTTGTTTTGACCAGAGACTTTTTTTTAAAGCTTGAATCTACTATCAGCTTGTAAATATAACAACATGTCCTAAATACTAACCTCTGTGAGGCTCCTCCTTTATTTCAGCAGGAAATGGAAGGAGAGAAAAGAAAGGGCATATGCTGTCAGGTAAACACTGAAGAAAAAACTACTTCACGTATCTCCTATCTACAGACCAAGCCTCCATGTATTATTACTATCTTGTCTTGATGAAGACTGCACGTGCTTGTAGCTTCACAGCACCCACAGCAGACATGGCGATTCAGAGTGGGTATGGCTAGCCTGGTTAAATTCGAGTGTGATTTTTCAATTTAGAAACTGACTATGCATTTAGATAGACAATGTAAAGAGATGACCATGAGGTCAGGTAGCTTTTCCAAAGCTCATCTATGCAGTAAGTAAGGAAACAGGACTTCAGACCTAGATCTTTCTGAACTCAAAACCTAGACACTTTTCAACACACCACTCTGTTTTTACTCTATTCAGAGAATGGATTTCATCCTTCTTTAGTACCAATGGTCTGAACATCATTAAATATAAAGTTTAACACTGCTGCCATACAGGATTATGATCTTAGCACTCTACGACTTTAATTAAACTGCTTATTAACAGACTTCCTTATGTACTTACTCATCAACTATTTTATATTAAATAGTTGTGTAATAGTCAGTACAAATTCCCAAAGGCAGAGCAAAGAATTATCATCAAAGAATCATAAAACAAAGCAGACAGGCATCTGGAAGCAGGAGGAAGGAGCCCCTGGTTTGAACTGTCTGAGTGGACCTTAGCCACAGAAGGGTACTACACACTTGAAATATAACCAAATTGGAGTATGCTCCACACATACTAGATTTTAAGTAATTAGTATAGAAGAAGATAATTGTTTTTACATTGGCTACATGGTGAAATGAGAGTTGGAATGTATTAGGTCCAATCCAACACATTACTAAAGTTAATTTTACCCATTTCCCTGTGGTATGAGATAATTTAAAATCAGACCCTGGCTAATGTGTATAGACTGATATTCCCTCGAAGGTAGGGCTGTCTCAGGGAAAAGAGTAGGAGGAGGCCGGAGAACAATCTGGGACAGAAAGAAGACACTGGGTGCACACTGGACTCTCAGTGCTCCGCTTTATGGCCAGAAAGGGTAATTCCAGCTATCCCAAATCTGTGCCTTCGGGATCCGTTGACTTAGGTCTGGTCAATAGTAGTTTTGGCTTTGTGTCAGGAGCCTCCTATAGACCTTCATGTTCTGATGATGGGAAAGGCAAGAACCAGCGGGGAGAAAATGCGAAATGGAGAAATGTTAGGATAACATCCAAGCCTTTCTGTAAACTCTCATCCAGTTCTCTTAAGTTAATCCTGTTACCCCTTCTTTCATTTGTCTCACTCTGTTTTTAATTTTTTTTAAATTCTTTAATCCTTTTTTGCAGCCCAGTCTTCATCCCCCTCCCCTGGTCCTTAGAAAGAAAGAAGCAGCAGGCACGGATGGGATGGGATTTGAACCCATGATCTTTGGTTTATGAGACTTTCACACCTCTTAATCACCTCCTTCCTTTACCCCTCCCCTTCACACAATCACACCCACTGAAACTTGAGGGTTTCTGGGAACCTCAGGAGTATGACCTTCTCCTCTAGGGACCTTTGTGCCGACCATTCATGCTGCCTAAAATGCTCCTGCTGCAGCTTTAGGTAGTAACTACCTGAATTCTGTTCCAAGAGGTCAAATTTACCATCGTATTTAGAATTGCAGCTCCCACTAATATCTCCTCAGCATGCTCTTGTCCATGCCCTCTCACATAGCTTTTATGATCTTTAAATTCACTCATTCTGTCAGTCTTTCATTATGCTACTCTTGCCTTTCCCATCTGTGGTCTCCACAGACAAGGGTCTCATAGTTGCTCCTTACATTATTTCCTACGCAGGATGAGTTTAGCTGACAGGAATTCCTAAATGACTCTTTCATCCTCCTCCTATAGCAAGGCTTGAGTGTCTAATGTGATTGGCCACCCAGCTTCTGCAGCTATGGGTCATCATCCTTCTGAAACCCATACAAAGGCCTCCCCAAAGAGGTAAGGGGGCAGCTCCTGTGGGGACAACACCCTGGACTGGAAGTTGGATGTTCTGGGTACCTGTTCAGCTCTCCTCTCATGCAGATCACAATCCCTAAGGGTCAAAGGTTCCAGGTTCACTAGGAGGCTAAATAAATACATAGAACACTGAGGAAGAAAATGATGGAGGGAACCACTACCTGAAGGAGAGGAACACAAGGGATGGGCCTCAGACCATCACCAGCATCTGGAAGCTGTTCTCAGATGCCATGTCAAACCAATGGAATCAGAAACCAAAGGACAGGCTGAGCATCTGGTTTTCAGGAATATTGAGGAGATTCTGGAGCTCTATCTGCACCAGGGAGGGTATAGAGCCTTGGAAATAACCCTACAAGTGTGCTTGGAAGGGAAATGTCCTTTTGAAGCTGAGGGGACTTCTTTCCTATGTCCCAGGAACTTAGGGAGTGTCCCAACAAAGGGGGCTGACCTTTAGTGGGAAAGTGCAACGCTCCCAGATACTCCTACCTCTTGGCCAGGCTCTGACTTCCATGAGGCTGTGACTAGGGCAGGTGACCAGGCCCACCCCATCTGAACTATAGCCTTGCAAAAGCCAGAACAGCAGGTCTGGTGGCCCTTTCCATTTCTGGGTGTCGTCTCCATTGCTCTTTGTCTCAGTTCTAGCTTTGGAACATTTCTCATATCCTATTGTTATTTCCTTCATCCCATTTCATTCTCTGAATCCCTTTCTCCCTTTCACTTTCTCTTACTTTGTCAAAGAATACTGACCCTGTGTCTATGTTGAGCCCTGGAGGGTACTAGCAAGAGAAACAACAGCCCTTGACTTCTGGGGACAGTCCCTTTCTTTGCCCATTCACTCTCAGCTTTTCCCTTTTCTCCTCTTTAAAATTTAAATGTTTACTTTTTAATAGCTAGGGGAAGGCTCTACTGCATTATTAAAAGCCTCCTTTGACTCTATATGGTACTAAAGAGATACTTGCACATTCATATTTATCATCACTAGGGCCACTGTAATAAAGGAAATAGAAACAGCATATATGTCCATCAAAAGTTGATGGGGTCATGAAAATGTGATACATATACACAACAGAATTGTATTCAGCACTAAAGAAAAATGAAATTATGACCTTTGCAGGCAAACAGATGTATCTGGAAACTATTAAGCCAGGTTACCCACATCCTGAGAGAAAAATACTACATGTGCTATCTGATATACAGACACTAACTAGCCTTTAATTCTTATATATGTGAGTTTAAATGTGGATATGTGTCATGAAACTAAAATGGGGGCCATAAGAAAAAAGAAATGTCAGAGAAGCCATGGGAAGAAAGAGAAGTAAGTGGGAAGGGGAATTCTGTAAGCAGAAAGGCACAAGAAGGGAGTAGGAAAATGGGGAAGGAGGAAGGAAAGGGTCAGCAAAAACTAATAATATATGGAAATGCCACAATGAAATGCTAATTAGTAATGTGAAAGGATCAATATTTAAATTATGAAAATGGGGCTTTCTTTTGTCTGATTTATAGAAAGCTGTAATCGAAAGGCAAACCTTATCTGGTGCCGACAGTTTAGCTGTTGCCAGCCATAAATACCTCAGGTACACTTCATTTACCTGAAACAGACGGCCCTAGCTTGGGGATCTGCTCTCCTTTCCCTGGTTTCACTTTTGTGCTGTTCTCCCAAGCAGCTACTCACTGCACAAGTAGTGGACCATGGTAGAAATTGCTCTCCAGGAGTGCCAGCCAAGAGAAATGTTAATACATGAAATTCTAAGTTTCTGAGTAGTGTTACAAAATCAAAAATACATAGGTGAAATTAATTTTAATTCTGTACCTTGTTTAACCTAATAGAACTTTACACAATGTATTTTTTTGTTATATTCATCCTTTATTCCTCCCCCTAGCTCCTCCTAAATTAACCTCCACTTCCCTATCCTCTCTGAAGTTTATGTCCTTTTTAAATTTTTAAAATAATTCACCAAATTCAGTTTGCACTTCCCACATACTTATAGGTATGAGACCATCTACTAGAGTGTGGTCAACCTGTCAGGGGCTTCTCCCTTAAAGAAAACTGACACTCCATCTCTAAGAAGCCGTTGACTATCAATAGTCCTTCAGCTAGGGGTAGATACCTGTGAGCCCAACACACTAGATCATTGACTTGACTGATCTTGTGCAGACAACCACAACTGTCATGGCTGGGAGAATTGGTTTCACTCTCATCCTCTCCAACCTCTGGCTCTCACAATCTTTCCACCCCTACTTCTTGAATAGTATCTAAACCTTGGAGGAAGTGGGAAGTTGGGGGAATGGGAAGTCCCGCATGAGCACTCCACTGGTATTTATTCTCTGCACTTTGACCAGCTGTGAGTTTCTGCATCTTCTACCATCCACTTGGATGCATCTTTCTAAGCATCCAAAGAAGCTTTCCTGATGCAGACTGAGAGCTACACTAATCTGTGGGCATAGAGTTTGATTCTACATTCATTTAGCAGAATACAAGTGGGTATACTCCTGGGCTTGTAAGTCTTTATCTCTAGGTCATTGGCAAGACTGAAGTTCCATATATGCATATTCCTGTAGAATATACCTTTGAAAAAATGAGGAAGTGAGACCTTGAGTGTCAGCTCTGTACCCAATCCCACAAAACCCAGAGGAGGCTGGACTCCCAGGAGCTCTAACATGCCCAGGATTGTAAACAGTGTATTTGTGTTTTTTTTTTTTCTACAGGATGTTGAAGGAGCATGGTAGCTCCCAGACTACCATGGTGAGACATGCTGATGCTGGGACAATGAATGATGCTGACCTGCGAGCTTAGAGTGCCCTGACAATGGTGACTGGGAAGCTGTATTGGACATATGTTCTTGACCCGTCATTGCTTTCCTATATCCTAGATGGGACAAGCTGCCTTGCCTCAAGTTTTTAGGCCTTGTGGGACAGAGAATCAAAATCAGAAGTTATAATGACTCTTGTATTTTTCTTAAATGTGACCAGTTATTTGAACTCAATCATGTACTGGTCTAGAAATCAATCCAATATTGGAAATAACAGTCTTCATTTGGAAGGCTGGATCTGGACATTTTCAGAGGCATATTTGGAAGTTAGCTGCAGTTCTCTATGATGTAATGTTAGCAAGAGATAAAGTTGGGACAAGATTTGGCTCTTTTAGTTGTCATGTTAAAATTACTTTTGTTTCTTCTACAGTATTTAATGTAAGTTGTATTGATTACACACTTTCTAATTGTGTTAGTGTGTTGAAATCTAGCATGTCTGTTATGGGGGTCTATCAACCAGGTTTTATTGCCCTGAGTATTACAGAACCTTGGTTTTCTGGAAAAAGCTTGCAAGTACTGGAAGAAGTGAGTCAGGCTTTAGGCAGAAGCAAGACGGTAGTGTGCTTGATTATTGCTGGTATAAAAGCTTTAATTACATTAATTGCTAGCACCATTGCTTCTGCAATTGCTTTGACACAAAAAGTTAAGATGGATACTTTTGTTAATCATTTAGCAAAAATATGTTACTAATGTGTTGAGTATACAAGAAGATTTAGATAGATGTTTGGAACAACAGATAGATGCTCTTTTCCTATTCAAATTATTGGGCAGAGGTTCAGAGTTTAAGAGTAGGGAGCCATCTTGAGCGTCATGCCAAATACCACTGGATTTGTGTTACTTCTAAAATCTACAGTGGTAGTCATTATAATTAGGAAAAAGTTTAAAGACACATGCAGGGTATCTCTCATAAGTCTAACACCTCTTGAGATGTTTTAACTTTGCATAGTGAGATTATGAATTTTAAAAAATGCTGTTCTGCTGAGCTTTGATGCTGCAGATACTGCTGATAAAATTATCCATGGCTTGAGGTCAGTAGTTCCATTTTGATCAAGCTTCAAGAATGGCATATATAGCTTGATCATGCTAGCCCTTTTTTTGTCCTGGGAATATTTTTATTCCTGCCTATTGTGTTAAAGCTTGTCTTTCACAACATCAATATGTTGGCAGCAAAAGTAAATGACTTGAAACTGAAAATGGGCCCCCAGACAGAGTTAATTTAACAGGCTGACAAGCCAAGGACTGGTAAGATTCTGCACAGAGCCTTATTAACCTAAGATATAAGTGCATTGCTTTTGATAACTCATATTCCACAATGGGTAAGGAAGATATTCTTGTTAGAATAACATAAGACAGGTTCAGTCTTGTTTATGAAATAAAAAGGTGGAAATGTGGAGAACTTTTGTGGCTGCTTGGCAGGAATCTGACATTGACCAAGGACAAGGAAATGGGCTTCAGGCAGGAATTGACATTAGGCTAGAACAAAGAAGTAGGCTTCAGGTAGGAATCTAAATTTTAGGCTAGAACAAAGAAGTAGGCTTCAGGCATGAAAATGACTTTGGGCTAGGACAGGGAAGTAGGCTCAGATAGTTTGGTCATCCTGATAAGCCCTTAGAAACAATGATCATGAGTGTGATCACAGGACTTTGTTCATTGCCCTGGTTGTTCTTTGGCTATTTGTGTATATTGTCTTGCTTGTTCCTTGACTATGTGCATCTATTGTATTGCTAGTTCCTCAACATAGAACTGACCTTAATACTTGCATGCAATTAAAATGATATAAAAGCAAAAAAAAAGAAAGAAAAAAAAGAAAGAAAAAATGATTCTTTACAAGTTACTCCAGAAAATGCTTTAAAATAATATAGGAATGAATTTGCATTTGTCATTTTTTGTGCAAAAATTAACTACTCATCTTATTATTAATAAAACTTGGTTTCTCTTTTGATTTTTAAAATAGGAAAGAAAATGAGGAAGTAATTGGTTATCCTTATATCATTTGTGCCACTGTTGCACCTATGAGCATATTTTGCCATAGTGGTCATAGCTATCGTTCACAGGGTTTCCAGCTAGGTATGAGTGCTGTTGACCCACTCCTTCTCTCCTCAGCAGCACACATGACATCCTCTGGGAATCTTCCTGGTCAGTACTTGATTTCTCCATGCTCTGTGACCAAGGTGTGTGGTGACTTCAGCATTGCCAATATCTTCTTTTATCCCCCAAATAAAAATAGTCTTAACAGTTGATTTCCTTCCCTCTTGGGCTTATTCAGAGTTATCAAAAGCCAAACATTTTTTTTAAACTTTACATTGTATTGTGTGAGTGAGTGTGTGTGTGTGTCTGTGTGTGTGTGTGCAGGTACTGAGGCCAAGACACAGTTTATAGTAATCAATCTCTTCTTCTTCTATGTTGGTACTAAGGATCAAACTCATATTGTCAAACTTGGTGGCAAGTACCCTTAGATCCTGATCCATCTCACCAGCCTTCCCTAACTCTTTATATAAATATGAAAATTCAACTCATCTCCTGGACCCTAGCCTTGCAAAGCAGTTTGCCCAGAAGCACTTCTAAGCTCTTGGATCTCTCTGGTGTCTCTGGGTTCAAATTTTGGCCTTGATGCTGTTAGTCCTCTCTGTTTTAGTTTCTTCATCCATTTAAATAGTAATGAAAATAGCTAATTTTTCCTATGGCTATTGTTTAAGACACATTAAATATTTTGAATAGTATCTGCTATACTGAAGCACTCCATACTTCCAATGTTTATTGTTTTTTCTCTTTCTTAGCTCTCAGGGTAAAGGCCAAATCTTATGTTTTGTCCCTAAAACAGCTTGACACACAGGAGAGTCCCAAAAATGTATTGCTGAGTGAATGACTCAATAAATCACACATACCATGGATTTCTGTACTGCTTAGGCTCTTCTCTGCCCCCAGGATCCACTTCTGTTCCAGACTGGTTGCTCTGCATTTTTCCTTAGAAATCAGCTAAGTAGCTTCCTATTTACATTGAGTAACAGAGATGTTCTTCATTGGGAGTTTCCCCATTTCTTGCTGGATTCCTGCTTCCTAGTGATTTTTCTGACTCATATTCTCACAGCCCCACTTTGCAGAAGGCATTCTCTAAACCCAGTCTACTGTAATGCTTACTCCACCAGTCTCTGCTTTGATACCTTCAGATCCCAATATTTCTACTGAATTAAGCCACAGGTCTTCCACCAAGGCATTAAGGCCCTTCAGAATATCAGTTCTACAACCTCCTATGCATCATCTCAACACATGCTTAGGTCATTGTCTTGGCAAGCCCTTCATCATTATGTCTATTTATTTATCCATTAACCTATCCATCAGCCCACATAAATCACTCACACATTCATTCACCTTTTTATCTACCTGGCATTCATTCTACCATAACATTACCATTCCTTATCTTTATCTGACTGCTCATATACATACCCACCCAAGAATACAGTTAATATTCACTGATGTTCTTTATTCTCTAGTAATAGGATACAGACTTGTAGAAAACTGGTCTTCAATTTCATGTAGCTCTTAATCTACAGGGGAAATTAGTTAACTGGAGTAATACAACTTGTCACAGAAAGCAGCTTGTCATATGGTACCATCACACCTTTTGAAATTAAAGTTCATGATGAGCTCCATGGAATCTGTGAAAAGAATCCCTCAATATTGTAAGTGAAATTGCGTGAGAACATATTCATAGACACTCTCCCCCCACCCACATATCTACAGGTTTCATAGGAGAAACTCTATGGCTCTCATGACATTATCAAAAGAGTCCCCTACAAGATGAGGAGAAGCCTGGGGACCTCGGGCCTTAAGGAGAGAAAAGAAAAATCAATGTTTATTTCAGATCCATTTTGTACCAGGCACCACTTCTGGTTTCCCAACCTTAGCTAACCCCTTGTTTGGAATATCAGTAGGGGAAAGGCAGAAAAATTAACCCTTTTTAGAGTCCTGAGCTAGGTAGTACCACTTCATCTAATGCTTACAGTAACCTTTCAAAACAACTATGTCACTTCTATTCCACAGCGAAAAGCACTGAGAGGGAAAGCAAGGCGGACCAGCCCATAGTCACAGGGTGAGGACAGGGTAAGGATTTGAACACAGATCACTGTGGTTCATGGTCTCTGCAAAATTCCATATACTATGAGGGAAGGTGTAACTTTCTGCTTTGAGAATAGGAAGAGGAGTGATGGACCTTGCCCTCAGTATTATCCCAGCTAACTTCAGGATCTCTTGGCTGAAATGTGCCTTTCCAATCTTCTTCATTTGGAGTTTCGCCTGATGATGGTAGCAGCTTGCTCCATCACAAACGCCAAGGGATAAAACAACCCCAAATTGCCTGGAACTTACAGGCTTAGCTGACTGGACACACACTCTCCATGGATCCAGTTTAGCTGCTTATCCAGATAGAACCTAATGTTGTCTGACATACCATGACTCCCTCCCTGCATTAACGAAATCAGGCCCCTAGTAAAACCTGGGATTCTCTTAAAAAGATATTGAACTAAATAACCACAAGAGAGCCTTCCAGACACAAAGGACTGGGGTGAGTTAATTTACTCTTCAATGAAAATGTTTTTCAATGTTAGAGACTCTATACATTGTTGTTTTAACCTCTTTTCTGGCCTAACTCCTTGTCTCCTCTCCATCCCTGGCAAGCACAATAGTCTGGCACATAATGCCATGACCAGTGCTCTCCACCGAGCTCCTGCAGACACCTAGGACTGTATCCACTTCTCACACAGGCCCGACTGGTACTTCCAAGAGGGTCGATTACAAGTTGAATATCAGACCTGGCAGTCCCACCACCAGCTCAGCTCTCCTATTTTCTCTTTCCAATCTGAGCCTTTGTCCACAACCTTGCTCTGTCTTGCCCCTGTGGGCACTACCTCCTTCCCTGGCTCTTCCCATATGCTGTGCTCTCTGTTTTCCATGCCTCTAGCTCCTCCAGTGAGCATCATCTTAGCTTGTATCTCTTGGTCTCCAAGCCAGGATGTACTGACAGATTCCCATGCTTCTGGTGTGCCCATAGTCCTCTTCACTTTGTTGCTCAAACTCTGGAAGTTTTTACTCTTCCAGTGGCCTCAAGCTGTGGTCAGGCTGCATATTTGCTTGTCTTCCCAGATTCTGAGCCCTACATAGAAGATCTGAGATCTTCCCATTGGGATTGGTTCCCAGTGAACTCTACATTACAGAACTCTGCTCCCAAATTTAGAAGGCCTCTCTGCAGAGGATCCCAAATGTGGAAACTTTAGTGTGTCTTCCTCTGCTCTTAGCTGAGTTCTGGAAGATGGACAACATGGAAGTAAAGCTACAGGAATTAGACCACCTTATCCATCTTACCTTCATTTTATCAGAGTAGCCATTATCCTGCCCCAACAGCTCCCTCACTACCTCCCTGTCTGCAACAGTGTGACCATCACCCCATGGGCAGCTGTAGTCACAATCAGAGGTGAGGCAGAGGGACTCACTTCAACTCTGACATTTAGCCTCTCCCCTGAGACTTTGGGGTTTAGTCACCCTGCTGGGTGCAAGCAGGAATAGCCTTTTCATCAGATGTCTGTAATGTGGGGGAAGGGAGTGTCAGACACAGGCTAGTCTGCTGAGTCAGGGCTCAGTGTGGTCAGTCTCCTTGGCCTTGAGGGTGGCCCTCTGTAGGAATGCATCTTTCCTCTCTGAAGCCAGTTGATTCTTGGAATGCATTCAATTCAAACGGTGCAAGTAAGACTATTCCCTGTCTATCTGTAGAAAGGAAGACGATCATGGCTGGGAAGAAAGCAGGTGTTGGAGGCAGACAGTTGAACTTCTGTGACCCTCAGTTTAACTTCTCCCAATGAAACACTAGTATCTGACTGTGTATCTTGCTGTGAGATCAAATGAAGAGGAGCATACCAAAGACTTACCAGAATGCTTGTCATTATTGTTTGTACATACTGACTTCTTAGGACATCCTTGCTCCTGGGGAAGATTGTGCCTTTCCTGCAACCTAGCACAAAGGTCTGGCTCTCAGATGTGTAAACTCATGGTCAATGTAGCTTTGGAAATTTTAACTGAAAAACAAGTGAGACAGCGAGAAAGGAAAGGAAAGTTAAAGATTATTAGCTTTTTCTTTCATATTTTTTTTCTTAATGCACAAACTGTTTCCACAGCTTGGATTATCCCTGGCTATGTTTTGTTTCTCTGTATGGAATGCAGTTTCCAGAATAACACTATGCACATACCCTGTAAGAAAGGATTTCCATATGTGAAGGCTTTTGTCTTAGACAACTAGAGAAACAAAGCCCATTGAATGTGACCTCCAAAGTCATGGCACCTTTAGCACACCAGGAACAAGATTGAAGTTCTTGTGTTGGCTCTTTGCTTAATCCCTCCCTCCATCCTATGCTTCTGCTCTTTACTTAGGGGGAAAACCACCCATGTAGTCTTTGGACCAACATGAAGAAGGCCTCAGTGGTATACTCAGTGTTGTTTGGTGAGATGTTTAACCTCCCCAGTAACTTATCTATCTTTAGCCTCCTTGATGCTATTTTGAAATGTCAAACTAGCAAACACTGCTTATGTGACAGAATGCTTCGGGGTGGGGAGATGAGGAGTAGGTGGAGGATGATAAAGGAGCCTTCTGATAGAGAGTGAGGTAATGCAACAACTTTTCAGTTGCCAAGACTATTTCTCTTCTATCATCCCATCCTTCTCTTCCATGGCCTAGCCCAATGCAGGAAGGTAAGTGGCCAATGAGCCTCCCTTTACTAACCTAAAAGGATTTATGCTTATGTGACTCTGGAACCAGAGATGGACATCACACCAGGCAAAGTAGCAAGCCCACTCTAAAACTATTAATTAACTGATCATTCAATTATATGAGTGGTGTTGTAGGAAAGACTGAGGAAGTAGTAGTTTACAAAGGTACTTATGCAGTAGCTTTTCATCATTTGATAAACGCCAGAGGAAAAAGCAACCTAAATGGAAAGAATATTTATTTGGCTTATAGTTTTAGTAATTGCAGCCTGTGAACTTTGGCTTTAAGATTATGGACCTACAGCGAGGCTGGATATCATGGCTATGGTCACATTTGAAAGAAAAGGCTGTTCACCTCATGACAGTAAAGGAAGCAGAGAGTATGCACAAAGAGCTTCAGCATTTATTTAAAACCCATGTGCAGTGTTTGAGTGAGAATGTCCCCCACAGGCTTGTGTATTTGAATACTTGGTCCTCATTTGGTGGTAAAATTTGGAAGGCTATTGAACCTTAAAGAGGCAGAGACTTGCTGGAGAAAGTAGGTCATTGGAGGTGGGCTTTGAGTGGTTATAGATTTGCCGACTTCCTGGGCATGTCCTCCCTTCCTCCTTTTCTCTCTTTTTATCTCTTTCTCCTTCCCTTTCTCCCTCTCTCTCCTTCTTATGTGTGGATGAAAATACAATCAGCCAGCTTCTTGTGCCTGACACCACAGCTTTCTTTCCGTACGGGGCCCTATCTCTCTGATAAGCCAAAATAAATCCTTTCTTCCCTAAGTTGATTTTTGGTTGTGATATTTTTTTCAAAACAACAAAAAAGTATCTAATACAAAAATTGATATCAGGAGTGGGATACTGTGAGGATAAACTTGACCATGTGACTTTCATTACGTTGAACTATTATGTGGTAGACTTTAGAACTTGGGGTCAGAAAAGCCTTTGAATGCAGTAAACAGTACTTGACAAGCTGTTCTAATAGAAGCTTCAAATCCAGTTATGCTGAGAGAAATGCAGACACTGGAGGCACAGCTTCCAATACAAAGATGCAGAGATTTCAGAGGAGAACATGGATTCTATTATCAACTGGTCTATAGGGAATTTATATGATATTTTGGTAAAGAATCTTGTTTCATTCTGTATGTATCCTGTGAACTTGCATGAAGCTGAATTTTAAAATAATGGCCTAATTTGAATGCAGAGGAAATTTTAAGATAGCATAACACCTAGTCTATGGCATACCATTAATCTTATGCAGACAAGCAATAGTGGCCAGAATGAAGTGAAAAATGTGTAGATTAGTGCTAAAAAGAAAAAAGAAAAAACCACTAGGAAGCATAATACTGAAGTTAAATCACATGCTGAAAAGCAGACTATACTTGTTAGAAAGATTAGTGCTGTTTAAGAGAAACTTCTTGCTCTGCTCTGAAACCAAAGGAAGTACGCCTTGAGGAACACTGACCTGGCTAAGTATCCAACTTGTCAAAGAGAGCCAAATAAATTGCTTGTTCCATTAAAGTAGTGGCTTCTCAACCTTCCTAATCCTACAACCCATTAATATAATTCCTCTGTTGTGGTGACCCCTAACCATAAAATTAGTCCAATCTACTTCACATCTGTAATTTTGCTACTGTTATGAATTATAATGTAAATATTTTGGGAGATAGAGATTTGCCAAAGGTGTCATGCCTCACAGGTTGAGAACCGGTGCTCTAAAGCATCTGCCTAGTGAAGTTTTTCATCGTCTTCCATGTACAGAATTGACTGTAACTATGGTCCAAGAGGCACGTGGGCTTCATCTCAAACTGGTGGTCAAACTTGGAATTGTCGTCCAAATGGTACTGGTTTTGGAGACAAGAAATAGATTCTTCCTTCACTGTTTTCAGACAGCTGCTGAAACCAGGTAACATCTAGCAGGATTGGAGTCTCAGTAAGCAAGCTTTCAGAGGCCATTGTTTGAAGCTGAGAAGGTGAAGCCAGGGGTGTGGTGAAGACCTCAAGATATTGAAGATGCCAGAACTGTTGGACATTGGCCAAGGAAAGCTGCATACAAGAACCAGAATCAGCCTAGGAGAAAAATGTACATTGTATATACCAATGCTCGAGGGGTCAGGGCACCTGAGGTCCTGGAAAATGAAGCCTCAGGTGCTTGATATTGAGATATGGGATTGATGTAGATGCTAGGTTTTGTTCCAGTCCTTCCTCACTGTACCTCCATTTTTTCCCTTTGGAATGGAGATGTATATTCTCTACCATTTTATGTTGGAAGAAGATATAGTGTCTTTTGTGTGTTTTTTTGATCGCAGCTTTCCATCCCCCCTCTTCCTCCCAATTCCTTCCTCTCACCTCACCTCCCCCCTTCCCCTCCCTTTCTCCTCAGTGAAAGGGAGGCCTCCCATGCATGTCAACCCACCTTGGCATATCAAGTTGCAGTAGGACTAGGTGGATCTTCTCCTGTTGAGGCTAGACAAGGCAGTCTACTTAGGATAAAGGACTCCAAAAGCAGGCAACAAATTAGAGACAGCTCCTGCTTCAGTTGTTAGACCCACATGAAAACCAAGCTGCACACCAATCACATATGTGTAAGGGGACTACGTCCATCCCATACTTGCTCTTTGATTAGTGGTTTAGTCTCTGTGAGCCCACATGTGCCTAGGTTAGTTGATTTTATAGGTTTTCTTGTGGTGTTCTTGACCTTTCTTGCTCCTTCAATCCTTCCTCCCTCTCTTCCATAGTATTCCTCAAGCTCTATCTAATGTTTGGCAGTGAGTCTCTGTATCTGTTTCCATCAGCTTCTGGGTGAAGCCTTTCAGAGAACAGTTATGTCTACAAGTATCACAGAATATCATTAATATTATCAGGGGTTGGCTCTCTCTCATGGAATGGTTCTCAGGTTGGGCTACTCATTGGTTGGGCATTCAATTTCTGTTCTACTTTTATCCCTGAACATCTTGTCAGCAGCACAAATTTTGGATCGAAGGTTTTGTGGTTGGGCTGGTGCCCCATTCCTTTATTGGAAGTCTTTCATGGTTAGAAGAGGTAGCCATTTCAGGTTCCATATCTCCCATTGCTAGGAGTCTTAGCTAGAATCTCCTTCATAGATTCTCGGGAGTTTCCCTTGCCCTAGGTTTCTGACTTATCCCAGAACTGCCCCCTCCCTCACATACACCAATTTTAGTTCTCTTTCCCACTTCTCTCCCTCATACTTTGGCCCTCCTGTCATACATAGCTAAAGAAAATGTCTATAGTCTCAAAAGAGATTTTTGGATATTTGAATAGTTTTAGAACTGTTAAAAACTATAGGACTTTTAAAGTTAGACTAAATATATTTTGTGTTATGACATAGCCATGAGCTAATGGGGATCAGAGGTGAAATGTAGTAGTTTGAATGAGAAGGTCTCCTCATAAGTTCATTTAAGTGAATACTTGGCCCCGATTTGGTGGTGCTGCTGGAAAAGTTTACCTTTCCTTTAGAAGGTAAAGACTTGCTGGAGGAAGTACTTTATTGTGGACAGACTCTGAGGACATACAGACTCACCTCACTTCCTGCATGTACACCTCCTTCCTGTGGATTAAATTAGGCTCAACCAACATTCTGTTCCTGTCTCCATATTTCCCCTCACTCTTCCATGCCTTCTCCATCATGATAGACATTATTCCTCTGGGACTGTAAGCTAAAATAAAACCTTTCTCCTCTAAGTTGCTTTTGTCAGGGTGTTATATCATGACAACAGAAAAATAAATAATACAATATGCCTACAGTGATCTCCTTTGTTCAAGTCAGTTCTACCTCCTAAAGTCTTTGTAACCACCCAAAATAGCAGTGAGGTTGAAGGAGTCAATGAAGCAATGAAGGATAAGACATGTTATGTTCAAACCATAAAACTTTAGGGTTTCCTAGAGAATTTAATTAAAATGCTTATTATCAAGCCCTTTCCCTGGGAGCCAGTCTTGAGAGATTTGATTCCTAGGAGTCTGCATTTGAACAAGTTCCAGGCATCCTGACACAGGTAGTCCAAGGCACTGAGAAGCTTTGGTCTATCTTTATCTAAAGAAGCACAAGAACCTTGCAATAACAGCTCAGGAAACATCACCATAGACCTTGAAGAGCTTATTGCTCAATCTCTGTGGGGCAGAAAACATGATCTTATGATGCCAAGCCATGTGAAGGCAGGAAAATAGCACAGTTAGAGCCCACACAGGAGGTCACTTGTTCAGGGTAGTTGAGCTTTGAGCTGGGTCTTGACACAATCACATAGGAAATGTTCTTTGGATAGAGAAAGAACAGATGAGGCCATTCCACATTAATTTAAGTACTTCAGTGAAGGAGGTTTAGAGGGGTTTACTTCCAGGAGAGAAGAGTTAGACCAGCAACTACTCTTTCCCATAAAGGTCATCTTCCTGTGACTGGGCCTGTAGACACGGGGTTTTTTGCTTACTTCCACAATGACAAACTATAAATTATTACTAATTTTAAACATAATTGTTATACATTTCAGTTTTTCTTTAATAAAAATCTTTTTATTCATCCATCCAGTTACCAAATGAATTAGTTACTCATCTTCTAAAAAGTTTTTTCTTTTATTTTTGAGAATATAATTACACTATTTCTCTCTCCAAAATTTCTGTTTGTACACTTTCAAATCACAGCTTCGTTTTTCATGGACTGCTATTACATGCATATATGTATGTATATGTATATAAATATTTATTCCTGAATATAACCTACTCAGTCCATATAATGTTACTCATATAAGTGGTTTCAGGGCTGACCATTTGGTATTGGCTAACCAGTTGGTGTACTCTTCTGTGGAAAAGACTGTTGCTACAATTCTCAGCATTCTTAGTTGTCTCTCATTCTTTGCGTAGGGTTGAGGCCTTGTGGGTATTGCCCTGCCCACTTTGGCATGCCTGTTGTTATTGTCCTTGTTCTGCTCATGTTTAAGTGCCCCTGTTCATGTGCACTGTGTTCAGATAGGACATACAGTGTGATTTCAGTCTTTTTTTGAATATGTAAAGTTTTGTTTTGGATCCCAGTATGTAGTGTTCTTTTGTTTTATTTTATTTTTATTGCAAATGACCTGTCCGTTGGAGAAAGTGGGGTTTTGAAATCACCAGCTATTGATGGATTGAAATTAATCTGTGTCTTTAAATCCACTAGTACTTCTTTTTTATATTTAAAGAAACTGGATGGCCAGAGTTTGGAGCATATGTGTTTCAGGTAGTAATATCTCCTTGGCTAACTGTTCTTTTTTTATTAGAATGACATGTCTCTTTTTATATCTTGTGATTGGTTTTAGTTTCAAGCCTATTTTGTCATATATTAGGTTAGTGATATCTACTTGCTTCCAAATCCCATTTGATTGGAGCCCTTTGCCCATGTTTTACTCCAAGGTGGTGCTTATTGTAAAACTAAGATGTGTTTCTTTTAGATAACGTAAGGTATCTATGTCTATAATTTGGAGGTTTTGTTTTTGCACTGAATCTTACATAAATTTCCTGTATGTTCTTTTTTCATGGTCCTGTATCTTTTGGTTGGACAATAAAGCTATTGATATTAAAGATTTTGAAATGTGTGTGCCTATTGTCATAACATTTCTTTTTGTTGTGATGGTTTTTGTTCTGGATGGTAAGTTGTGTTTTAATAATTATGGCTTTGTATTGCCTTCCATATTCTTTCTACTATGTTCATCCCTCTCTTCAGCTCAAAATACTGCTTCCCATATTCCTTTACCTTTGGTTAGTTGGATATAAATATTTTTAGATTCTTTACACTGTGAAAAGTTTTTCTTCTTCCTTCAATCATAGCAAATAGTTTTGCTGGGTATATTACTTTCAGTTGACTGTCATATTATTTCAGGACTTGGAATACATTGGCTCTTCTAGCTCTCAAAGTTTCCATTGAGAACTGGCTGTTAGTCTGATGTGTTTTCCTTTATATGTGACTTGTGGTTTTCGGACCTCTGCCCCAATTCTCTTGCAGCTTTCAGTATACTTTCTTTGTTCTGTATACTTAGTATATCACTATGACATGGCATGGATGTTTTCTTTTCTTGTCTTATCTATTTGGTGTTCTATGTGCATATTTGTATGGACATGTCTTTCATTAGTTTGGGCAAGTTTTCTTCTATGACCTTGTTGAAAGTCTGGTATATGCCATAGAGCTGGTATTCCTCTCTTTCACCTGTGCCTGTAGCTTGAAGGTTTAATTCACAGAGTCTTATGTTCATTTCCTGTATGTTCCTTCTTGTGAGTTGTTTTTATTTTATTTTTTCATATTCCTTTAGAATCTGTTCTAGATGCTTTACTTTGTCTTTGAGTCCTAATATTCTGTCTTTTGTTTGATTCACTCTATTTGTAAAGCTTTCCTTTGGGTTTTCTAGTTGAGCTATGGGTTTTACAATCCCATCTTTATTTTAACATGACTCCTCCTCTATGTTTCTATCTTCTACTGAATTCCATTTTGAAGTCCTGTATTGTCTTCATCATTTCCATCAGCCTTATCACTGTGTTTTCATGGACATCATTCAAGCCTTTATTCTCCTGAAGCTCTTTCTCCTTGATTCTTTGAGCTGTTTTGTTGAATCTTTTGTAAACTCTAAATTCTTTGATGAAGCATATGATTGTTCTTTTAGATTCTATGTCTTTGGGTTCATCTAGGCAATTCTCATTGGCAAACATTTCTACAATGCTGGTAAGTTTAGAAGAGAATATACTTGCTTGGGCTTTAATATTGTTGATATTTTTGTCATGAGGTCTTGGCATGTGGACTTATTTTCTTTGTTTTAAGCCTGGTATGAACTGAGCAGATTGAGGCAGAAGAGAGAATATGTATGTGGGTTGTACCTAGAGGTTAGAAATGGCTTGGGTAGAATGAAGTCATGTGGGATACATGGATGGAGAGAGTTAGGGACACTCACCAGGCCAGACCATGGGGAAGGATGTGGGAGTTCTAGATTGTTGGAAAGGTTAGGTTTGGCATAGAAGCCTATATATGTGGTGTCATATAGTGTTTATCTTAGTAGAAGTCTATAGGTTGGTGGTTGGTTGTGTAGAAGGTAGAGGTAGCAAGACTAGGCTTGAGCAGTGGATATAGGACCCCAGGCTGCTGGGTTGGGGAAAAGGCATGGGTGGGGAGTTCAGGTAGACTCACTGATAGAAATCACAGGATAGATACTGAAGATGGAGATCTGACTATTCATTGTGCTGAGAAACAGCTCTGTGTTGCTAGTTAGGCCCTGACTGATGCAGCCAATTATCAGAAACTCTCTATGCTCCAGAATTTCAACTATAGTATTGTGCCTTTGGTCCCAGCAATGTTCCATAGATGATGTGGTTCTAGGCCTCTTCACCATTCTGGTCTTTGTTCAAGCACACTACATATTTATTTCTCTCTCTCATACAATGTATTCATCCTCTTAGTATTTAATTCATTCCTACTTCAATAAGGGATTCTCTGGAGGTACAACAAAGGATAAGATTCACCAGTTTCTGTGTTCATGGAGCTTGGATCCCTAGTTCTAAGCTTATAGTGCCTGTAGAATAAGGACTGCGAAGGAAGGCCATGTGACCACCAGGGCTATAAATACTGTTCATTGCTGAGAAAAAAAATATTGCTCTCACAGTTAATGAGGAGTATTTGATGACATAGCTTGGCCAATCATTTAAACACTAGTTATTCCATATCATCATGAGAGCATTCCCATGGGAGGCATGTTCCTGCTCATCTCTCAGATGAGCCATAAGAATGCAGAGCCAAATACAACACTGGCTTCAAGACTCCAAAGACTAGCTTGTGGCCAAGCATCAGTCAGCACACGGCCTTTTCCTCCAAGGGATGTCTGGCTGGTATTCATTGGAGGATCAAGTTCTATACAGGTTTTCTTGACCTGGTGGCCCTGCATCTGCTGTTCTGCTACTGTAGCCTGCTATCCAAGCAAGTTCGGAGAAGAGCTCTGCTTTTCAAAGGCTCCACAAGGCAAGTTACCCTGGAACAGTTCTTTCTGTAGTTGCCAGTCTAGAATTATTTCATATGCAACAAAACATGAAACCCAAGACTGCTCACTCTTTGGGATATTTTTATAATTGAAAGAAACATTTTTTTTCATAAAATATATTTTGATAATGTTTTTTAATTTCCCCAGTTCCTTTCTATCTATCCAATTCCATGTCTCCTTTTTTATTCAAAAACAAACAACAAATACACCAATCAGACAGACAGACACATATGCACATATGTACACATACATGTGCATGAGAGCACACACACACACACACACACCCCACAAAAACAGAAATCAAAATATACTAGCAAAAGAAAGAAAGAGAGAAAGAAAGAAAGAAAGAAAGAAAGAAAAGGAAAGAAAAGAAAAGAAAAGAAAAGAAAGGAAAAGAAAAGAAAATGCCCAAACAAATCAATTTGAGACAAAATTGCCTTTATTTTGTGCTGGCCAGCTATTCTTGGGCATGGGGTATACATTGAAGAGTGATTAATATACCCAGTGAGACTCCATTGGAGAAAACCATTTTTTCCTTTTAAAATAGGGGTCAATTGCAGCTAGCTTTTGGTTAGAAGTAGGCTGGGTCCATACCCACTTCTCTTTCTCAGCACTGGGATCCCATCTGACTTAAACTTGTAAGGCCCTGCACATGCGGCCTCAGTCTCCAAATTCTTATGTGTGTCAGTCCTTTTATATCCGGAAGATGTTGTTTTCTTGGTCCATCCCCTCTGGCTCTTACAACCTCTCTGCTTCCTCTTCTTCACATCGCCCTGAGTCATGAGGAAAGGTGTTTGATAACAGCATCTCATTTAGAACTGAGTACTCCAAAATCTCTCACTTTCTTCATGTTGTCAAGTTGTAGATCTCTGAGTTAGTTCCCAGGTACTGCCAAAAGATGCTTCTCTGGCGGTGTCTCTGAGTGGGGCACTGATCAGAGCCCAAGCTCTCTGTGGTCCCTGGTGGAAAGTAGCTATAGAAGGCTGACACAAAGGAATGAGGTGGCTAGACAGGAAGCAGAGTCAGGCCTGTGGAACTTTAGGAAGTGCTGTGAATGAAGGAAGGAGGAGAGCAATTGTGAGCATGTACCCCAGGCTGGCCAGAGGCTTCGCTCACCATCTCATTCTACCTTAATAGTAGCATGTGGACAGAGTCATCGCAGCCTAGATGGATCTCCTGCAAACAAATGCTTTACACTAACATTTTCCTATGCAATAATTTTCTATGATGGCAGAGTTATGTCTGTCTCTATCATTGCTATGTACATGCCTAGACTAGTTCCTAGCATGATAACACTGAAGCCAAATGATAAATATTTAAAAAATGTGTGCATTTTATATATGAGCAAAGCAAAATGAACAACACAATGAATTCCTGATGAATTCCAAGGTGAATCCCAACCTCTCTTATCATCACATTTTCTTCTTAGCTGTACCCTGGCTTTTCAGAATGGAGCCACAGTGGGGGGATTCAGTAAGGAGAGTACACTGATCTGCATCCCAGCTCCACTAGCACCCACTCCTCTGCCCATTCGTCTTGGCGTCCATCCTTCCCATGCTGACAGCAGAGCCTAAGCCAAGGTCTCCATGTCCCCATCCTAATGTGACCTCTGCCTACTCTGTAATAAGCACAGTGTTTGGATCAGTCCTGCACACTCTTGTTGAAAGTCCCACTGGAGTGATGCCCTTTCAGATGAGGTTGTTGACCCACACACTATTCCATGAAATTTCCCATCTGGATTTATCCATATAAATGTCAGTTTGCTTTCTCAGATCCACACACTGCCTAACCCTAACCCTAACCTAGTTCCTGGTCCACTGAGGCACGAAAATGGAGTAATAGATTTGCAGAAGGTGGGAAGTATGGCAGCTTTCCTAAATAAGCTGTCATTTTAGTGTCAAAGTTTAAACTAGGAGTATCTCAGGCCACTGATGAACTGCAGTCAAGAAGCTGAAAATCTGTGTGTCAGAGATGGTTGGAATTGCTATAATGAGCCTTAGCTCAGAGAAGCAAGCCTCCCAATAGAATGAACTAGGAATCCAGGTTCAAGTGCTTCCTCCCTCCCTCCTTCCCTAGAGGAATGTTCCAGACAGATGGCCAGTATGTGCATCAACCATCAGTAAGAAGCCTCTATATAGCCTATTAGTAAAAAGATATAACTGTCTCAAAAGAGTGGAGGTAAGAATTGAGAGGGACTTGCCATGTTAGTGAAAGCTAGCTCATAATGTTTGCTCTTAAAGCAAGAGGGACATAGGGCAGATTTATCTCCTCAATTTCTTTAAGGAATGTTCCATTTCCTCTCTAAGGACTTCAATTGTCTTCATAAAGCTGGTTTTAAGGTCATTTTCTTGTGCTTCAGCTGTATTGGAATACTCAGATCTTGCTGTCATAGGATAGCTGGGCTCTGGTGGTACCATACTGCCCTGGCTGTTGTTGACTGTTTTCTTACACTGGCATTTAGGCATCTGGATTTGGATGATTTTAGGTCTTGGTGCTGATTTCTGAGTTTGTCTTTGTTGGATGAGTGTTTTGTTCCTTGTTTTCTGTTTCTTCTTTGGTCTTCTTGTCTTTTTGGCTTGGATTTGGAGTGGCTGGAATGACCTAATCCAGTAGGGAGTCCCTGACCAGGTTGGGGGCTAGACTTCTAGCAACTTGCTTGGCCTTTGGTGCAGCATGGGGTCTCTGTTCTTCTGACTTGTGAGGCCTGCACCTGAGCAGCAGGAGTTGGGCAGACTTATGTTCCAGAATTAGGGGCAGGGGCCTGGGCTGCAGGCTGGCGGTAAGGTTGGAGGAGGACAGAAGTAGATTGGGTCCGTGGGAACCCAGTCTAGGGAGTGGGGCAGTTCAACTGGCTGGTGGTTCATTCTTCTGTTCTTCTGAGTGCTGTGGCTTGCACCTAAGTAGCAGGAGTTAGTTGGGCAGACTTATCTCAACTCCCAACTTGTTATGAAAACACTTGGGACGTATTTGGAAGTCTTAATGTATCTGAAATTATGAGTTCCTTTCAGCGCTAACTCATGGTTTGACTTTAGAAGTCCCTATTTGGGAGCTTTGGCTTACTTGATTTAAAAAAAAAGAAAAAGAGAGACTAGGACTGGCAAACTTTGCATGCTGAATAGCCCCTTTCTGAGCTGTTCTTAGAGGAACAACCAGACTTCAGTGAGTGTGATTAACAAACCACAAAGATAAGTCGAGTGCTTTAAAAGATTTGATGTCTTGTTTGAATTTTATGTGTCTTTACTGCCTGTCAGACGCCTATCATTGAACTCGTCCCAATCTAATAGCCCTGCATAAATAAAGGCAAAAATAAATCAGAAGCCGAGTGCTTTTAAACTCACTAAATGAAAGGCAGTATTCATGCCGCCTCCCTCCAAATGAATCACCAGATTAAATGCAAGACATGCACACCAGATCAATAACCTGAGATGGAGATGTCTTGCCTGTTCTTCAGGAAAATTCCATTTCCTTCAGATGTTGTTGCCTGAAATGTCAGGAAGTTTCCATATGTCTCCACCCTTGGAAATGCCACTGGTGCCATCCATCCACTTGCACTTTGCTTCCTTTCTTCAGAGAAACTGAGGCACCTCGCCAGAGAAAGCCCACTTGTCACAGCCTCTGAGGGCCCCAACATAGGCTGTGTGTGGAAGGGAAGGCATGGAGAAGTTGGCCTGAAAAACAAACAAACAAACAAACAAACAAACAAAAGAACCATCCTAAATTAGAAGACCAATATTTCTTCCAGTGCCTCGAAGAAACCACACTCTTGAATGTACTACAGGTGGGTCACTGAGGATAATAGAAGAGAACGCATTTAGGGATTGAGAAGGGAATCTAAATCTTGACCTTGATGCTTCTTTGTGCTTCATCGTTGTCTAACAAAATAGGGGAAATAAATACACGGCACATCCGGGTCTCTACACTGTCACCCATGTGTCACATAACCCTGGGCTGTATATGCAATTTCTCCACACCTGAGCATCTGTGTGTATAAATGGGGTCATGGCAGCCCAGTGTTCAGCCAGTGTCACTGCTCAAAATGCAATCAAATGGAATATCTATCTCATTTTTACAACAAGGCCATATCCGTTTTCTCTGCTTGACCCTACTGTTGACTTCTCTATTAACCACTAGGTTGAGTTAGACATTTTTTATGGTGCTCTAATAAACTTAATTGTAATTAAGAAGATGGTGGTGACAATAGCATTATAAACTAACATTTATTAAGCAGGCAAGATTACTCAGAGGGTAAAAACACTTGTACCAGCCTGGTGGCCTGAATTTGATCCCTGGTATCCTTATACAGGTGGAAGGAAAGAATTGACAACACAGCATTGTCTTTTGATCATGCACATGACTGCACACACACACACACACACACACACTAAAATTAAAAGGTATTTTTTGGTCAATTATTATATGACACACCCCAAGAACTTTATTTAGACCTCATAACCACCCTTTTAGAGACAAACTGTTTGTTAACTTTTTTTTTAACAAGACAAAGTTTCTCTGCGTAGCCCTGGCTGTTCTGGAGCTCAGACTATAGACCAGGGTGGCCTCAAACTCATAGAGATCCCCTGCCTCTGCCTCCAGAGTTCTAGGATCAAAGGTGTGTATCACTGTTGCCTAGCCAGATGTCTGTACTTAACAGCTGAAGAAACAAACACTAATTTGTTAGCTAACCTAGTTTATCACTGGTGCCTCAACCAGTTCAAGTCACTAGGACAAAATACCATAAACTGGATGGCTTATAAAGAGTAAACACTTGTGTGTCATAGTTCTATGGGCTGGGAAGTCCAAAACCTGCAGACTTGGTGGTGAAGCTTACATCCTCAATAATGGCTGTCGTCTGCTGTGACCTCATAAGGTAAGAGTGTGGAGGAATGTTTCTTGATCTCTATTTCCATGGATTGACTCAATTCAAATGGAGATGGTCCTCAAGACATATTCACCTCTCTACACTCCCATCTGTGACACTTTGGTGCTAGTATTTCAACAGGTGGATTTAAGTGAAGGGCCACAGAGAGACCCTGATCTCCACAAGCTGAGAACAGAGGAGCTTCCGTGTCTGCCAGAGCATGCTGGCATCACTCTGACTTGCCTAGGGGACCACAGCATTCTTTCTCTGTTGGCTTTCTACTCCTCTAGAATTCAAAACATCAATTGAAACAGGGGCTGAATGGTTCACAATTTTGTATTCCCAAAGTTTGTCCCAGAGTGGGTGCTCCCTGAATTTGAAATGAAATAAAATGGACTTGTGTGAAGACAGTAGACAATGAGTATTCAACACCAAGGGTTCTGACTCGAGAAGATGATTTAGCATGCTTGAATGTTGTAGACGTAGACATCATCTCACACGGAAGGTACTCCGCCAGACTGGGGCAAACCAAAGTCAGGAATGATGCAGACAATAACTAGGAAAAAAAGAAAGAACAAAACAGGAGGAAAAAAAGAATAAAAAGATGACATAGGGGAAAGACACCTAGTGAACTTCAAAGGAAGAACTTTTAGAGACTTAATGCCTGACTGTTCTTAATGAATCTGTGTGCTAAAGAAGTGAAGGAGACATTCTGAAAGCAGAGTCTCAGGACTGAGTGGAACCTAGTGACTTTTGCAATGAACAGTCATATATGTTGCAGTCAAAAGTCTGATGCTAATGGTCAAGATACAGAAGGAAAATCGCAACTCTGTGGTCTTTAGGGGAATTCAAATGCAGGAGTGAGTGAGTGAGGTGTTTGCAACATCCAGGTTCAGTGAGGCTCTGGGAAGTGAGTGTACTTATACTCTATTAGCAGAAAACAACTTTGGAGTATCCATCCAAATACCATCTCTTGGATTTTGTCACTCTGAAATACCACCACCTGTCTGACAATTATATTCTCAAACATTTTTTCATTCCAACATCACTCATAACAGTGAGCTTCTAAAGTAGAGAAATGGCTTGATAGAGAGCATACTCAGCTAGTAGTTAAAAGGCAATGAGAATACGTACATTGTTGACCCAGAAAGACCAAACTGGCAACGAATAGTGAAGCCTGAGTTCCATAAAGGCCTCTGAAACACTGCTTCAGCTCTTTGGCTACTCCAGTGGGACCATGCTTGCATCACACCTATGCACAGCTTAAGTGGTTGACGGGGAAGGGTTAAAAATTTGTAAGCTATCATTCCGTGACTCCCTACTTTCCTTCTTTCTTTCTTTTGGGTTATAATGAACATAGCTATTATAACAAAAATAGCATAAACCAGAAGACTTGTGGACAACAAATGTTTACTTTTTGGAGATGCAGAGGCCAGAAAGCACAAGAGGAAGCCTGGCAGATCTAGTGTCTGGTGACGGCCATCTTCCTCGGTGATGGCATTTCTTACTATGTAGAAGGGACAAAGAAGAGCTTTCAGACTCTTCATTTTTTCAGGACACCCATCCATATTATGTGGTGTTTGCCCTTGTGAGCTCATCAAGTCCCTTAGTACCATCATCTTGGAGACCCACACTTCTGTGTAAGAGCTTGGAGAGGATGCAAGTACTCAGACCATAGCAATGCATTCTCTCTCTCTCTCTCTCTCTCTCTCTCTCTCTCTCTCTCTCTCTCAGATATATATATATATATTCTATCTACCATCTATCAAACTATCTGTCATCTGTCTATCACATATAAAACACACACACATATATACATTCATACATACATACAGATGGACAGACATATATATTATTTTGTTTGCTTTAAATTTTCTGGTGTTTAGTAGAGACAAAACAGATTCTATGGCAGTGGTTCTCAATCTGTGGGTCACAACTTCTTTGGCGGTTGAACCACCCTTTCACAGGGATCACATATCAGATATTTACATTGTGATTCATAACAGCACAAAAACAGAATTATTTAAGTGGCAATGAAAATAATGTTATGGTTGGGGGTTCATGAGGAACTGTATAGAAGGATATAGAACAGCATTCGGAAGGTTAGGAACCACTGCACTATGGGCTGAGGCTTAATTCAGACTATGTGTGTTGTGCTATACTGTGACAGAGATACCAAATAAGTCATATGCTAATAGAGAAATGAAAACAATAAACATCAATGAAGAAACAAACCTGCAAGGTAGCAGTAAGGTCTAAGGAGTGGGGACCTGAGCCTACATTTGGGAAAAAGGGAATCTCCAGACCTGTAAGAGTTAGAGCCCAGGATGACACCCTGGGGCTCTTGTGGGGTTCTGCAGCTAGAAACACCCAGGTGCTTAGTTGGCGTTTCCCATCCTTCAATGGGGCTCAAATGAAGTACCCTCTAAGAAACAGCCGAACTTTGGCTCTCATTGGAACCATGAAGGAAGAGAGTGAGAGGGAAGGTCAGCCTGTCTGCTCTGCTTTGCTGAGGAATGCTCAGAAACTCATGCGCTTATGCAGCCTTGCAGTACACAAAGGAAACCCAGCCAGTAGAAATTCCTGGGAAACTTTGATGGAGCCGAAATAGGAAATACCAAGGAAGAGAACTTGCAATGCCAAGTTCAAATGCCGGTGTTCAAGCTGAATTCTTCAAAGAAGCATAGTTGCCTGTCAGTTATGTGTGAAACCCTAGGAAGATGTAGTAACCAGGGCCTATTCAAAGTCCAGCCCATTGCCTCCCAGCCCTTCTGTAGCTAAATAGGCCTTCTATCTGCATGCTAATAGTACTTCTTTTATAAAGAAGCTTTTATTTTAGAGCTGAGGCTTAGACAAGTTCAGTAAACTACTCAAGGTCATACAACTAAGGGAGATGGGATGATATCATGTAGAAAATTTTTTGCTGCTGGGATAATATAGACCTGTTTTATAATCTTTATTTTGTGACTCACAACTTGGGTGACTTTGGAAAATTGATTTTCCTTTTCTAACACACTTCCCCAGCAGTAGACTCTGGGTGGCCACCTCTAAAAACTGGAAACAAGGAATGAGGTGACATTGGTCAACTTGTAACCCATTTCCTTCTCCATCTTCCTTGTGCTGCAGTGGCTCATCTTTACGTGGAGATGATACACATGCGTTGTGTTAAAATACTGCACTTTCAGGGCTCAGTGGTTAAGAACATGTATTGTTCTTATAGAGGAGCTGAGTTCCATTCCCAGTGGCCACATCAATCAGCTCACAACTGCTTCTAATCCCAGCTCCAGGGGATGCCTCTAACCTCAGGCACATATACATATACAGACATACACACGCATGTACATGTAAATAAGTAATAATGACAACAACTACAACAGAACTTCATATACTAGCAGCACCTAGAGGTGGCCACACTCCATCATACTGACGAGGAAGGTGTAAGCAGATATCTCTTAAGTAGCCAGTCCTGAAGAAGAAAGCCAAGCCTTCTTGGTAAAAGCCTTTCCTCAATTCTTCTTGGAATAGGGAAGGGAGACTTGGAGCTACAGCAGTCATATTAACAAAATGGATGACTCTGGCTCTCTGGGGTGCTTTTGTTCTGCCTTTATTTGGACTTAGTGATGATGAAGTCCAAGGATAACTAGTTTTAGCAAGTTTCAGCTAGCCTGTGTTTCTGACTGACAGAGTAATAAAGCTCTGGCCCATCACACATCCCCAGTGGAGAGAAGCTTTTAAGGAAGAGGAGTATAAGGCCCTGTACTCCATACATATAACAGAATTCACTTGCCCAACCCAGCCCCTCCCAGTGGACGCTACAGTCCTTTCCTTTCGTCTGACTTGCTCCCCTCCAAACTAAGGCACACAGTCCTCTGTGCCTGAATACCAATGTCAACTGAAATGAGATCATGTTTGTAAGGTCACTAGCTCAGTACTTGGAACAAATGTGAAACAACTGGATTTTCCTTTCTTAGAGATTTTGAAGAGGTATCTGTAATTGAGTCCTGCTGATTGACAAACACATTTGCTAAGTTTAGAGGGTGTCATAACCTCCAAGATGCAGAAACCCAAGCAGCCTTAGCTGCTTAGTATAGTCCATAGCTCTTACCTAGAGCTCTGGATTCAGTTTGCAAAGCCTCCTTCCCTGTGAACTCACAGCTGGACATTTGTTCCTGCCATTGTAGCTCATCTGATTACTAATCTCTGTTTGCCCCTCCCACTGAATTGGAAATGGCATCTACTTTAGCTGTGACTCCCTGGTAACTCAGCACACACAGTCATACTCTGTAGATTACTACCAAGAACCAAGTCAGTGCCTTTGGGAGTCTGCTCATAAGGTATTAGCTCGCCACCTCTACCCCTGCCTAGAACAGGGCTGAGCATTTGCTTTGCTTCTTTAGCTTCACAGATGTCATTTCTTGTGTTTTGATTCCCTTTCTCCAATTACACCTCTAGGACCTTTGCTTACTTAAACAGCACTTAGGCAGTTCCCAGGGCTTTTCCCTCTATTCTTTAACATATATTTTCTTCTCTGATAGCATATGGCTGTAATTATTTATCTATATGTTCTCATGCCTACCAGAATATAGGATTTAAAAAATAATTTAATAATTTTTTATCAGTTGTATTAAAATACATGTCCTAAAACATGGTAGGTACTAAGAAATTTGATGAACTTAGCTAGACCAAATTTGAGCTCTGACTTCTTCTTCTCCTTTCCCTTGACACTAGACCTATAATATCCTGTATAGATAGACATTAGGTGTCTACTGAAGGCCAGGCATTTTTATTATCCATTCTGCCTCCAGAATAAGTATGAAGAATGTCCTTGAAGAACAGTGACTTCACTGTGGAGATATACCTTGCTTACAGAAATCCTTTAGAGATTGTTATAAGTTGGAGTAATGGTTTTTCAAAATCTTATCTCTGGGATGATTGACTCCTAATGCCTCATGGCCTTTAGAACTTTAGTGAACCCCTATGGTCCTGTTTATACTCTGTGGTCATGTTCCAAAGGCACCAGAACCTGACCCAAGGCAATCCAATCTGAGTATTTCAAATAGAAATATGATCTTTGGAATGGATTGCAGAAGAGAGTGGGCGTTCTGGGTGGTGAGTCACATTTGTGGCAGACCTCCAGGGGAAAAGGCAGTGAAGAATGTTGAGATACCAGAGTGGCCCTGGGTCCTCCTATCTTGGTAGTTCAGCACTTCCTTTGATTCTCTGAGACACCCACAGATCCTTCCAATAAATTTCCCCCTTTTCTCAAGCTAGACAAAATCCATTTTAGATGCTTACAGGTCTAGAAAAAATACCATAACCAATATGTCTATGTCCCTAAAGAATTTCCTGTTTGGTTTTCTGAATTGGTTAGGGTTTGTACCAACTGAAAACAAAAGAAAGTCTACAGTAACAGTGGCTTAATAATATGTCTATTTCTCTCCATTAAGTGTAGGTGACTAGAATTAGTCACCTGGTCCTTAGACATCTAGGTACTGTCTATTGTATTGTTTGACTAGAATTAGGAGATGAATTCCATTCTATGGACCAAATAGCCTCGCAAAGTCCATATAGCATGTCATTAACTCTAGTTGACAGGACATTTTGCCTTTAGAAACATATCCCCAGATTGAACATACAGCATCTGCTTACATTTCATTGTACAGTGTATAGATGTCATTCCCGTATTTCTGCTTCCCACATCGAGTCCTTCTGCTTATTCTTCTTCTATTCTCTGTTATGGTAGGTTGGCCTTTGTAGATTCCTTCAGTAGGACAACTTTCATCTGGATTCTAGGTTCTAGTGCAGAAAATGGGGTCTCAAGAAAGACATTAGAAAGAGAGGAGTGGGGTAGGATATATATTTCTTTACATCTCTTCTTCAATGTTAAATTAAGCAGGCTCTGGCCATCAACTCAAGATTACTGATTCTTGCAAAAGGATTGGTCCTGTCATAGCCTACCTTTTCCTTGGTCTTGGTAACTGTTACTTCCCTTATATCACTAGATCCTAAGGGAGATAAGAGCTTCACTGATACAAAGTCTAAGTTGCTATACAATACTTATAGTTTTTCCAAACTCAGCTTAGAAAATATCATATTTATGAAGAAATTCTCTTTGGCGTATTCTGATTTGATTACATCATCTGTATTTGGTTGAGGTTTTAGATCTACTTAACTTCAAGATTTTTATTGCAAGACAAATAGCTAAAAGTAAGCAGGTCCTGTTATTACATGAGAAGAGTCAATATTACAGAACAATTAGCACCTGTGCTGAAGTCTCAAGTATCTTTCTTTATCAGCTCTCTATAAGTCAACATTTTATCCTCTTATCTTAATGGAATGTCAGGATATTTCCATCTTTCTTACCTCATACAAAGCTGTCTAAATACTATAAAAGGTCTAGCTCTTTTCTGAATCTGATCTCCAGGAAGTATTTTCATTTTTGGAGGGATGGGGAGAGTGAGAGCATTGTTTTAGTGCTAGGAACTGAACCAGAGTCTTGAGCTTATTAAACCTATGTATTTACACTCAGCGACGCCACTTAGCTTTATGCATTAATTAATTAATTTACTTATTTATTTACTGACTTTTGTGTCATAGTTATTCATGAGTCATAGAAATATGGTGGCACTATTTTAAAACTTGAAGAAAGGAATACAGAGTAGAGTACAACAGATACAAGATTTCCAACCTTGTGATCCAGCCAGAATGCCAGCCCGGCTCACACCAAGTGTGACTGTTAGAATAAGCAAGAAATGGACATCAAATCAGCGAATAGGAAATACCCACAGGAAGTGTACAGGCCTTAGTAACTAGATACCCAGAATCACATACATGGTAAGACAATAGTCAAACCAACAAGAGATCAAGAAATGCCTCTATCCCTTACAGGATATTCAATGTGACCAAAGCAAAACCTGTGTTTCAAATATATGACCCAATGAGGGCTATTTTTATTTAAACCACCATATTCATCTATGTCTTGTGATTCTAGTTTCCAATAATGCAACTCAAGCCTAAATAATTTGTTTTATTAATGTAGTTTCCTCTTGGACCATTGCTATCCCCCTAGAGACCATTTTCCAGACTGCAAATGATGGCAATTTTCTAAAACACCAAAAAGATCATGTTATCCACCCACAAAAGTTATTAAGTAGTTCCTCAGTTCTCCTAGCGTTAAAGTGTGAATAAGACCTCATGTTACACTGTAATTATGCATCTGTTCAGCTTCATCTTAGTCCATCCCTTTTCTTCTCTCCTGACACTCCATCTCCTTAAAGACTTTACATAAACTTTTTCATGTGTGTGACTTCCTTTCAATGCCCTTTGCTTCTTTCACCTGGCACTTTCCTTCTAACACATCCATTCAAGGCCTACTCATAACTCGTGTGAATGATGAGAACTAAGAATAGGTAGGACACATAGAGAACAAATAGCAAGATGGTAGGTTGAAGAACCACAATACTGTCTAATACATTAATCATGAGCATCATGATATCACTAAATGTAAGTGAATGTAGCTGGAATATTCGGAGTCAAAGGCAGAAAATGTGACAATGTGCTAATATTAACCACTTAATAAAGTAAGAATTAAAACGTGGGGAAATATATTATGAAAATAGCAATTAAAAGAAAGTTTGAGTGGCTGAGTGGAATTCAGGATGAAGACCATACCCAGGGATGAGGAAGGAGTATCACAATGGTAATAAGGTAAATTCTTCTGGACATAATACTAAATTGCCACACTTCAGCTCTAGGTTCGAGATACAAAAATTGACAGAATAAAAAGGGGAAACAGACCCACAACAATATTTGAAAGGTTTTAATACTTATGAGTAATTGATATTTTGAGCATTAAAATGTTACCAAGAATAAAGCAGAATTGAATAAAAGTATAAACTTACTCAGCACTATTATATTTATAGACAATTTCACCAACAATCAGGAGTTTTCATAGTGCCAGAAGGTTCTATGCACGTGGCTGATAGAGATAACTCATCAGTGGCCTTACCTAGCTGTGGATCCTAAATGCTACAATACTGAACTGCCAGGCAAGATACGCCCACTGGTGCAATAGTAGCAGCCTGATTGTTATGGAGGAATTCAATTACTTTCTGATAGGATCTGAGACCAACTCTACGATGGGGAATCCATATCAAGTCTGGTAAACCTGTCAAAATCCCAGAACTGATCTCTCATTGGCCCCAAGTGTTAGGGAAACTCACTATTGATGTTTTCCCAAATGGACAACATGTGCTCTAAAGACTTATGCTTATAGTTACCCACAGCACCGTTCTTGGGCTTGGACAGAGAGCTTCATTTTGCAATAGAAAGTGGTGAATTTGGAAACTCAAAATGGGTTCAAGTGTGGAGAACAAGTAACTGGTGAGTGATTGGTCCTCAAAAGGACATTATTAATACCACTACCTCTAAGGCTTGGAGAACATTGTGAAACAGAGAGGCAAAAGGATGCAAAAGCTGGAAGACAAGGAGGAGTGATGGGTGATACTGTCTTCTGGATAGCTGCACCTATGAATTTCTAGCAATGGTGGTCACCTGCACAAGACTGGCTTACCTAAACAAACAAACAAACAAACAAACAAACAAGAATGTAGGAGAGGGACTTGCCAGATAGAAGTGTTTTGGTGGAGGAGAATTAAAGAGGATAATAGGGGTGAACACAACCAAAGTACATTATTCATGAAATTGTGAAAGACAGTATTTGAAAAAGAAGGTCTTGGCTTACAGCCTAGTGTAATGCATTTCTGACAATATCCTGCCTTATCAAACCGCCTTCTTGTCTTGAAATCTTAGGGAGTTTAGAAATAGTAAAAGATGTGTGTGTGTGTGTACGTGTGTGTACGTGTGTGTGTACATGTGTGTGTGTGTGTGTGTGAGAGAGAGAGAGAGAGAGAGAGATTAATAAGTCCACCAGATGTACTGTATACTATTGAAATACCCTTCAAGCTTGAGGTCTCTCTCCTTGATTTCAGAAGCTAATATTTGAATTTTGTGAAGAGGACAATCTACCAGGCTGGACTACCACCGTCACCTCTGTTACCACCATCTCCAGCACCATCACCTCCACCACCACCAGTACCCACATCACCACCTCCATCATCACTTCCCCCCCCCAACCATCAGTACCACCCCTACTACTACCATCACCTCCACCTTTACCATCACCACCTCCACCACTTTCTCCTCTACTACTGTCACCATCTCCACCACAACCATCACCTCTGCCTTTACCATCACCTCTACCACCACCACCCCACTGCTTACCAGCGGAGAGCCTGCTAACAACTGTAGTGGGTAATGGGGCATGGGGTTGCAGAATGCTAGGTAGCAGTATTGTCAGGTAGCACATAAGACTGGTGTTCCAGACATCATCTTCTAACTCTGCAATGCAAGGTTTGTCTGTGGTCCCTAGTATCACAAATCCTGCCCCATTCTCAACAGTGATCATTGCTTTTAACCTCAGATATTTTACTTTGGGCTTGCTCATGCCACCAGAAAGTTTTCTAAATATCCCTGGAAATAGAAATTGCATTGCAAGTCTTTAGACTGCTGGATGAAGCTTTGACAAAGTGATCTTTGTCAGTGCTCTGTCTGACTCTAAAGCCACAGAACTGCTTAAAGGAAAGTCTAGGAGCAACAAGTGGCAAAGTTTTCCCCTAGACTCACAGATTCTTTCAAAAAATGAAAGGGCCAAGCCAAGAGCTAAACTCACTGGAGCAGCCTCTTATCATCAGCAACCTAACACCAGCAATGAACACAAGGCTTGAAGAGAGCAAAGCTTCCAGAGGCCTTGGCTTTGCTGATAACTGCTTATAACATGATCTTGTTATTTTTCCTGCCAAATCTACATATTCCCTTTAATTCCTTCCTGTAGTGTGATTATAGACAGAAAGGTTTCGCTACTTTAAACTCTGCCTGTAGTTACCAGTCTTTCAGAGGCACGTTGTCCATCTATACTTCCTTGTAGTTTTATAAATATAAATACTCTGTAGGTTTCTCTTCAACTGTGAGTTTCCCCGAGTATGGAAGATATGCTCATTTCCAGCAATCATATCATGAAGTGTTTCCTTAGAACTCCTAGGTACAGTAGTTACTTACTATTGGTTTAATACAGCTTGCCTCTTAATATAAACATTCAAACCTTGACACAGTCCTCTGTAAAGGCTGAAGGGCACCCTCATCTTCCAAATGGAAATACTGAGACACGGCCAGTACAACTGTAGACTGTGAGCCCAGAAGCCAAGAAGTCCAAGGTCAAAATGCCTGTGTCTCACTGTTCTACTTCAGCGAACACTTGCTGAGTGTCAGGGCCAGGTTCTGGGAATGACAGTGAACTCAAGAGTAAAGCTCACCCCATAGAGCTAACATTTCACTTCCTGCTTATCATAAGAGTTTGTGGTACTTTCCTTAACCAATCTCTTTCAAAGTGCTCCCGACTTAATGGCCTTACAAACAATACTGTGAGGGACAACATACTGATTAACAAATTTATATCCCAGCCTGTTCCATGCGTCACATTTCACAGAGCAGCAATTAGAAAACTCAGAGGTGTGAAATTTCATTCATGTTCTTGGTTTCTATTGCTAAATCACCTCCAGACGGCATGAAAATTCACATTTCCATGGGCTCCAGGAAATGTCCATTTTACCACACTTTTGCCCAAACCAAATTCTTCTCATGTAATCCTTACCTGTTGCAGGTAATATTTAAAACACAGCGCATGGTCTGGCTTGTTCCCAGTCACCATTTTCCCATGGCTCGGGATCTGGACCGTAGCTCTGGTTATCTGGAAACACTGGCCTTGGCACCCATGAGATGCCAGCGTGGGGAATGGCTCTGCCAATCCACCACGCTGAATCCACACTAGTGTACTGAACCCCAGACAACACCCGCCATGCTCTCAGTTCCCGGTGGAAAGAAGACTCTTAGAGCTTAAAGGTATTCAAAGGATTTATATATTTGGAAATGCTCAATTAGCAAGGTGCCCACACCATTAGAGTTGTTACCCAATACCTAACCTTTAGATATAAGTTGTTACCGAGAACTGCTCTCAAACCATCTGCAATTCTCAATGGCTGCTAGCCTCCTTCCCCTCCTCGCTCATTTCCTCCCCTTCGTCTTCTTTCTCCTTTCCTCTTTTCGATCCTCTCACATTAGCTCCTCCCAAATTACCAAGCTTTATTGCAAAATGTAGACGGGGAAAATATTCCACTACACTTACCTACTTAATAGTTGTCAAGTTCATAGACTGGTAGTAACACTGCCTTCTTTTCGTTTAGAGAAAACGAGTTACCGTGATTTAAAATAGAATAACTGCTTTTATATGCCATGCATCTCTTTAGACTCATAAAGAAATCAAGGCCTCTTTCTAAGTGCCTAGGAATAGCCCTGGTAAGGTGTCCATATTTATTGGAAAAGCACAACTGATATTAAAGGTGCACACTAACATCTGTGTCCTTCCTCAGAGAGGACCGTCAGCATCCTTAACATGGTACAAAGCATCACCATGTTGGAACGGCATTAGAACTGGTTCATTGTGGGCACGCTCTTATGCTACCTCTCTCTCTCTCTCTCTCTCTCTCTCTCTCTCTCTCTCTCTCTCTCTCTCTCTTAGAAGTAAAATGAAATTTATTCGGTATTTTATTTATTTACATTTCAGATGCCATCCCCCTTCCCCATTCCCCCCACCCATTTCTTCCTTCTTAGAACATACAGGGAACATTTGCTGCACCTCTGTCAAGATAATTACTGTTAGGTCTCAAGCAGTCCAGATATCCAGAAATGAGCTCAAGCTGGACTGGAGGAGGATTTCTGGTGGTTAAATAAAAGCCAGCATTCCTCAGAAACTTGTGAAACCAGTTCCTGGCTGCCAAAAGGAATCATTCCCCTTCTGGCAACTATTAGCATATCAAAGCTCATGCTGGCCTCCAGGCTCCCTCAGTATCACAAGAACCTGTTATACATTTATTTCATAGTCCACACTAGCATCCTGCCCGCCCCTCCCTTCAGCTACTTGTCCTCTACAATCCACGTGATTTGCCCACCCCACTCTCTATCTCTATGCTCACTCTTGCTACTCTCTATCCACACCTCCTCTCTCTTCTTGCTCTCCCAATATGCGCTGTTCTCTAGCTCCACTACCTTGCTATTTCCACTGTTCTCACCTGCTCCCCCATTTTCCTCAATTTGATCAAGAACAGTCTCTTTTTCTGCTCTGGACTCTTCCAGATACCTTTGGATATTTTCTCTCCGTTACCCACATTAAAAACCTTTCCCCTAAAGGGGTGGTCATGTAGGCAGCTTCTTTAGTGTGTCTCCTTGAATACATTTGATGCTGAAACCTGGGAGGGAGACAAATGGACCCCTTCCCAAGGGCCCTAGCCTCTCTTAACTGAACCAAGCTACTGAGTTGACTCTCCTAAGGTGCGGATCATTTGTTTCTGCTGCTTTCTACCCACCATATTCGACCCTAAATTCTAGAGTCTACTCCTTCAACCACTTCTCATACAGCTGCTTTAACCACTCAGCTCTCTTCTCCTACTAAGTGTCCCCTCAGCCTCTTTGACTCCTGGTGCCTCCTACACCCTCCTGGACACCTATCATGTGCCTCTTGTTGGCTTGCTGGATTTTGGTGTGTGCTTCTGTACTGTGATTCAGGCTATCTCTCTGCTGAGGCACTTAACCCCTCTCCCTCTGTTAGAACCCTTCTGTTGGAGTTTCTATTTGTTTGCAACCCCTTTTGCCAAGTCTTCTTCACCTTCCCTTCACTCTGCAACTCAAGGATGTCTTCTTTCCTGCTTGCTCTGTCTCTGTTCACTCTTAGAGTGTACTCTGTCTTTCTAGCTTGCCTGGAAGGGCCTAAATGCCATGGCCTCTTACTAGACCAGTTGCTGGCATTCTCTAATCTTTTTCCTCCTTGGCAGCACCTTCATTAAAGCCTTGCTGTCTTCCTGCAAACATCTTGGCCTCAGTTCAGCTCAATGGTCAAAAACAGGGCACACCCAATGTCTAAATTCTTACAGATTGTAACAACTTCTGCCACTGCTCAAGTAAACCTCCAAATATCCTTTACTCTCCAGTCTTGAAAAAAAATCTCTTATCACTAAGCTTTCTTTGCTCTCTACTCTCAAAACGTCTCTTAAGATCATTGCTTAAACTTTCTGTATCTCAGGATTTTTAAGTTTATTTGGTGTAGTTAAAAGATCTATAACATCTGTAATAAACAGTTAACTTAATTTTTTTAATAGAAATGGCTGGTAATTTTAAAAATCTATACACAGATAATCTTAATTTAGTACAGCATGCTTGTATGTAACTTGGATTCAACGTCTGTTTAAAAACTAGGTTTGCTATAGCATACCATTTACACATACCTTGGATTCAATTCTTATTTACGTAAAATAGAACATAGTAATAACATATATCTGATGGCTAAAGTTTATAAATTCCTAAGGCCTATTCAGGGTAGCAGAAACTGACATGGAGATGTACCTATAACCTCTTTGTATTTATTATCTATGTTAAATTTTAGCTATTTGGAGAAACTACATCATACTAAAACTATAAAACACTCTGTAATGGCATGCTATAATAGGATTGGGAAAATAAAGGTTCTCAGTCTCTCTGTGAACTGTAGTTATGGTTTAAAGTTTTATTTTGATGCTAAAGGATCAGTTGAATCTTCAATTCAAAATTTGAAGGCTCAAATTTAATAGGAATAAAACTATTAAAATCTAATCTTATAAAAATAGTAACTTATTATAAACTGGTAAAGATAACTAAGGCATTTAAGTTAATGGTCAGTCAACTTATTAGTGATCAAATTCTTTAATCTGCTCAAAACTATGCTTTGTAGTCATCCTAAGTACAAATGTAAAATTCGTCTACCGGGATAAGCTTTAACCTTCTGTATATGTTGTCAATGTTAAGTCTAAAGCAAGTAACTAAAAAGAAGTAAAGTTTATTTAAAATCAGTTATACTTAATAGATTAGATAATGGCTCTCAAACTACTCAGAGATCTGATGAATATGGCATACAAGGTGTTTAATAAAAAGACTTTCCCTAATAAAAATAGTAGCTTCTGGTAGCAACAGCTGAGCCTAGCTCCAAAGAAGATGGGCAGCAACAGACTCCACCCGGAGCTTGCTTTGAGTGTGTAGCATTGAGTACTGAGTAAAAGACCTCACGGCGCCTAGCCTCAGCATCCTTCCCAAACCATACACACTCCTGGGTAGACTACTACTCTTCCTTGCCAAGGTATGGCAATACCAAAATCTCCTTCTCCACAGGAAAGAAAAAAATCTCTCAGAACTTCTGAGTCTGGTGCTTAAAAGCTGATGTTGTTTTGTGTGGCACCTGAAAACTTAGTACTGTCCTTTGAGGTGGCAGAAGACTGACAAACAAAGCGATTAAGATCACCATGGAGATCACCCAGGCTGTCTGTCCAGATAGGGAGTAAGTCTGTCATTTTAAAAAAAAATTTTATCATTCTTTTGTGAATTTCACATCATACACTGCAATCCCATTCACCTCCCTGTCCCTTCCTATCCTCATTCCACTCTTGGAACATCCCCCCTCAAAAGAAAAACAAAAACAACAAAGAAGCATCATGGAAGCTGTAGTGTATCACAGTGTGTTCCATAGTCCACCCTTTGGTCTATACTTCTTTACTTGCAAATGTTCATTCCAGTGAAGCAAGGGTCTGGTTCAAACTTCCATTATCAATACTGGACCTTCACTGGGACTCCTCTCTATATCCTGTTGTTGCCCTGTGTTATGCAGATCCTGAAGCTTTGGATCAATAGGATCCACTCCTTCATTTGTTCTATAAGTTCATAGACAAGGTGGATGTTGGGGTGGGCCAGCACAAAGCCCTGGATCTGGACCTGGGTGGTAGCTGAGTTGGTTGAACCCACCAGCTCTCCCATACCTACACCACCAGAGCAAACTCTCCAGCACTGACTAGCTCACCCAATGCCACAAACTGGCAAGGGGCAGAGTCAGCTCCTGCTCTCATGCCCTTGGGCCGGCTCCACTGAGTGCAGAACATCTCTGTCACTCTTAGTCAATACAGGGGCCACTTGGTTTATACTTTTTGCTCAAACTTATTTATTTTTTCTCAGATCTCTGTGATGGTAATGTGGCAAGCCCTAGCTTTATCAGTTTGGCAGCAGTAAGCTGACTTACCCAGCTCCTCCCACCAAGGCTGCATCTGCCTGGTCAATCCATTTCATAAGTAAAGGTCATGCCTTGCTTTTCTTAGAGCTACTAGGTCTCCTGCTGACAATGGCAAACTCCCAGGCAAGTTTATCTTACTGACAGGCTTCACACTGCAAATGATTAACTCTCAAAACAGATTTCATGAAAGACAGAAATCAAGCTACCATGCTGTTGTTATTGACTAAAAATTTACTTTTTACTATTTCTTTTTAAAAACAGAACTTGCTTTTTAGGGACTGCTTTTAGTAATCAAGCACCTGCGTCCCTGTCACTGTAAACGATTTGAGTGTTTCCAGATTTGTGGGGGAGGGGAGAGTTTAAAGTTTATGTAAGTCGTTAAAAAAAAAAAGCAATGACAAAAAAAGAGAGAGAGAGAGAGAGAGACTTAAAGATGATATATGATGTTAAGGCTTCAAAATGCAAAGTTTAACATTAATCACTGGGGTTCTGTGAGGTTATTAATCTAATCTCAGTGATTGTTATGATAGCCACTGGCCTCAAAATTTAAATTTCCTTTAGTTGTTTTCTAAATATAGACTTAAAAGTGCCTCTTGTGCTAAAAACATCTCTGTCTAGTCTATATATATATAAATCAGTCCTCAAGCTCTTCTTCTTCTTTGTTCTCTTTCCTGCTGAGAAATTTCTGTCGTATTACAAAAAAAAAAAATGTTTACACTACTATTCTGTTGATAGCATTTCAGCTTTGTTTTGCTATGGCTCAGAACCAGAAGTCTGTTCTCACTGTTTACAGACACTTATTAACTTCTTTCTCCACAATGACAATTGCAGTGGAGATCACAGACAGTGGCCAGACCTTTGTCCCTGGTCTGTATCTGTCTCAGCAGATTTCCAGTCAGCTGACACCATCCAGGAACCCAAACAGCAGCCCTGCAGACTGCTCTGAAATCGCCTACACTTTGCGGGCCCCAAGTCATCCCGTGGAAGCCTAAACTTGATGAACCTGTCCAGTCAAGTGAAAGAGAACTTGCTTGCAAAGTACAGCTTCCAGGAACCGACTCCAAGGCTACCCATGGGTCTTCCTTGGGCCCCTAGCTCTAACAGCCCCTACTCTCTGATTTTGACTCAAATTCTAGCCTTCCTAGATTTCCCTACCTCTGACCATGACCCTCCCCAGCTGAGAAGGAGTTGCAGAAGAAACCTGTTGCCCTTTATCATCAACAAAAGGCTTGAATATTAGGTCTCAGGCAATCCATGCAACCAGAAATGAGCTCAGTGGCCTATGGAAGGATTTGTGGTGGTTAGATAAAAGCTAGCATTCCTTAGGATCTTGCAAAATTGGTTTTCATCTGCTAAAAGAAGCCATTTCCCTTAGCTTTTGCAGAAGGGACATATGGCTACATGTGGTGCCAGTCAGCATATCAAAGTGCATACTGGCCTCCAGGCCCCCTCAGTATCACAGTATACGTTCACATTTTCTAGTCCATGCTAGCATCCTGCCCTCCCCTCCCTCCAGTTACTTCTCTTAATAATCCACATGATTTGCCCACCCCAGCCTCTCTGTATCTATTCCTACTCTTCCTACTCTTTCTCTCTTGCTATGCTCTACCCCCTCCATCTCTCTCCCTATTTTTGCTATCCTCTTGCTTTCTTAATATGCTCTGTTCTTTAACTCTTGCTATCTTGCTATGTCCAGTATTGTCTCCTGCTTCCCTATCCTTGCTCATGTCCAATTTCTTTTTCTCTGCTCTGGACTCTTCCAAATGCCTCTGAATATTTTCTGTTACTACAATAAAAACAGTTTCCATAATGGACAGTCACTCAGGCAGTTTCTTTCCTGTAAGCCTGTGAAATGTGTGCTTTCCTTTGTCTGGCTGGAAGGGTGAAGTTAGTCACAACTTCAGCCTATACCTGTTGAAAGGACTGGATGGGTCCATACACACAAACCATTTAGTGCTGGTGCCCAGCTCAGGAATACCATCAACCAGTACTAGTCAACTGAAGGGAAGGATAGACAATGAGAAATTAAACTTCAGATGCTGCAAATGAGCCTCCAACTTTAGTGTATATGGGCTGGATCAGGAGTTTATCAAAATGAAGACCTTACTTTTCAGAGATGTGGCTCAGTATGTCTAGGATGGAAGGGGTCTAGATTTTTTCATAGTTTATTGATCCTGCACTTATATATTCAGCCTCTGGCCAATTGTAGCTTCTCAAGAAGGGACTGGACCTATAGTCTCATTGTTTCCAGACCATTAGTACAAAAAAGACAGAACTGAAGGTTCTGAAATGTGTCTGGAGCCTCGGGCCTCCCAGCCCCCCCACCCCCCCACATATACACAAAATCTCAACATTGCCGGATTGGAGAGATGGCTCAGCAGTTAAGTGCACTGACTAGTCTTCCAAAAGGTCATGAGCTCAATTCCCAGCAACCACATGGTGGCTCACAAACATCCATAATGGAATCTGATGACCTCTTCTGGTGTGTCTGAAGACAGCAACGTCATACTTACATAAAACTAAGTAAGTCTTCCTTTCTTTCTTCCTTTCTTTCTTCCTTTCTTTCTTTCTTCCTTCCTTCCTTCCTTCCTTCCTTCCTTTCTTTCTTTCTTTCTTTCTTTCTTTCTTTCTTTCTTTCTTTCTTTCTTTCTTTTTTTTTTTCAAATCTCAATATTACAGCCACCATTGTCTTGTGCAGAATGTCTCCCAGCTGCAACTTTGTTGCTTTCCTCAGCGGTGTCAACATGTAAGTGACGAAGTACATAAAAGTGGCCTTATCTGTTCTCATCCTCATAACATCTCCATGAGGGAGGAAACTGAGGCTCAGAGGAGTTTGTTTTAGGTTTGAAGTCATGAAGCAAACAAACAGTCGTTTGCATTGAGAATTGCCAAACCTGAGCACCTCCCTGCAGCTCAGTAGACAGTCAGAGGAGGACCAGGGAGGAGCAGCAGCACTCTTGGCCTGCTGGGGCAGGTGAGCTACAGGATCTGGTGTATGTGTGCCTGTGTGTGTTCATTGCCAGGAAATTCCTGATTATAGGTCATTGCACAAAACAGAGATTTTTTTCCTTATACGCAGATACTATAAATATAGGCTCTTAAGTCACCCTGACTTCATCTTTAACCAATCAGCCCCTGCCAATTTGCATGCTATACATGTATGCATGACTCAAAGGACCCTCAGGCAGAGGGTGGGTTAAAAACCAATCAGACAATACTAATTTTCATAAATGGGAACTCCTTGTCTTCTCTGTTGGCTGTTCAGCTAATCGTGAGTCATGAATTTCCTTTTTAGGGTAATATTTACCATAGGGCATGGCTGGTCCTAGGGTTTACGTAATATCCATTTACTGATGGGAAACATGTTCTTAAAGCATTACCTAATGATAGATTTTATCTGATAAATAGTCCTCTGGATTAAACAAAAAATGTTGAGGAAAGGCTTGGGAGGGATAGTAAAGGACAGAAAGGCGAAGAGAAATAAGCCATGGTTTGAGGTGGGTTAAAGGAGGCTTGCCTAGAGCTGCGTACAGAAAGAATTACTCTTTTAATAATTAGAGCAGAGACAGAGGTAGAGACCAAGGATGGGGAAAGGAGGGCATGAGGATAAGCCCAGGAAAGAGTTAGTGATGTAATGCGGGTACCTTACTACATCTTTATCACCGTATGTATGTTTTAGTGATTTTTCTCAGTTTCCCATTTATTCTGAGAACTCTGGCTCACTCTTAGTGCCATTCTCTTTCTCAGGTTCCATCAGAAGAGTGAAGCCACAGAGGTCACTGGCCCTACAGGGTTCATGCTTGTCTCCCACTCCCTGTTTATTCCACAAGAGTTCCATTTATATGAGCCTCAGTGTTTTCACAAAATGAAAGTCATTGTGGTTTTGTCATCTTACAAGTTGTTGAAAATGAATGTAGTTAGTACTAAAGGAGCTCAAAACACTGTGCTACATTGTCAGGTTAATGTTCTGATACTGTTGAAGTTCTGCTGAGAAATCTGAGGTCAGCAGTAAAATCCCCTGGGCCAGGTCATAGAAACAGCAAGTTGTGGAACTAAGATTTGAACTGAAGCACACGTGTTCCCAAGCTTTTAGCTTTTAGGCACACCTATCAGCTGACGGCTCACCATCAAGAGATGGAGCAAAGCATCTTTCCTAAGGCACGTGAAGTTAGCATCTTTTATTTGCACCCACCGACAGTGGTGCAAATACATTGGAGGGCCAAAAGAAATTTCACACTATTTGAAGCATTTTTTAAATTGTGTGATTTTATACTCCCCCCTCCCCGTCTTGTTCCTTCTCCCACACACAAATATTGAGGCAGAGTCTCACTGTGTAACCCTAGCATAGACCAGGCTGGCCTTAAACTCATAGAGAATTGCTTACTTCTGACTCCAAAGTATTAGGATTAAAGGCATACACTACTACTTCCAGGTAGCTTTCTTTTCGTTCATGCGTATGTATCTCTGTGTGTGTATATGCTATGTGTACAAGTGCCTGTGGAAGGTGAAAGAGGGCATCCCTCAGAGTTTGAATTTGAGCCACCAGACGTGGATGGAACTCAACCAAGGTCCTCTGGAAGAGCAAAAAGCACCTGTCAAATGCTCCATAGCCTTTGAGTATATACTTAACATGCTGGACTATTCTTTGCACCTTCTCTGCCCTCATACCTTTATTCCCCCATGACATATCATATAGATCAACTTATGATCAGAGAAGATAATCCAAGAGCAACCTTACATGTCATTTCAGCCTCTCCTCTCTCATAGCTATAATTCCTTTGACCTACAAAGTAATTGTTGGCTAAATGATGTTGACAGTCCAAAGAATGTGAGACAATATTAAGTCTCATCCCCTTGAACTTCTCAGAGCTCATCACAGTGAAATCTAACAATACAGCCTCTGTCCTTCTTCAAGTTGCCCCCACCTTCTGGTACCTTCTCCAGTCGGCCTCATGTTCTGGCTAATCTTGCCTTGAGTCTCAATGAGATAGGTATTAGCAGCTTCATTTCACAGGTAGGAAAACAGAGGCTGCATGTAGTTCTAAAAGTTTGTCTATTGACAACACTATCTAATTCTAAAACTCAGTTCTCTTTATTGCAAAGCAAGTGTGAAAACTCAGACCTCTACTTCAAAAGAAAGTGCATGATGAATTCTCAGGTGAGTGGGGGTTACTCAAAAGAGGAGGAAGTCAAGAAAGTTGAATAAAGTGCCTGAATTGGGTAAGATTCTGGAAAATGGAGATGATTCCAGGGTAAAGAGGTAGCATTGGTAGAAAAATCTCAGAGCACATTGTTAGTTTGCCTGGTCTGGGGCATCTTCAAAGGAATTAAGAGAAATAAAAGGGCATACTATGGGAGCAACTTGAATGTTTGCCCAGGGGAGTTTGGACAAGGGGACTCCAGTGAGCCGAGCCTAATGACAGCCATGAGCTTCCAGAGAGAGCATCACTCCTGCCTTGCTGCTCTGCTGTGCTCAGCTCACTGTTCCTGCCTCATATCACAGAGAGCTACTTAAGCTTCAGTCATTGTGCCTGTATTCATGGGGACACTTGAAGGACAGCTCTGGAGTCTCTACCCTCTGTTTCTGTCACTATTCCTCAAACAGATCATTTCAAATTGCCATAGCCAACATCTAGGCAGGTTGGGCAATGAGGGAATGACAGCTTCATTTTGGCTACAGATGAGACCTGCTGGTATTTATCAATCTTCCTTTCTGAGGGCTATGCTGAGGAAATCAACTGTGTTTACTGGCAAAGCCATGGCCAGCAAACATTTGTTCAACCCTAACTAGGGAGGTCTACACGGGGTATTTGGGAGGTGGAAAAATACTGAATGTGGTGTTTACTCTCTCACATGTTCACCAACCATGGAGAGGTCATAGGCATCCCTCAGTCCAGGCACCCAAGCTCCACTGGAAACATCTGCCTTCAACTACTGCTCATGTATCTCTCATGCCAACACTCACTGTCACAGAAAGCTTGCTCCGGGCATCCACAGTCATCATTTCTTTTACTGAACAATATTCACATAGCACTAGCCTCTCCCCAGCTAGGAATGGGTCTTGCTGATTCTTCATTAGATGAAAGCACTATTTGCTGAATGGTAGACTTCTCAACCTCATCTATCTGTATCTGTTTGTGGCTTTCTGGGTTACTATCCTTGTTTCTAGTTAGGGTGGACCATATGGGTAAGCTCACTGTCTTAATCAATTTTCTATTGCTGCAAAGAGATATGGCAACTGTTATAAAGGAAAACATGTAATTGGGGCTGAGCTGGCTTATAGGTCCAGAGGTTCAGTCCATTATCATCATGGCTGGAAGCATGGTGGCACACAGGCAGACATGGGGCTGGAGAGGTAGCTGAGAGATCTACATCTGGATCCACAGACAACAGAAAGCCACTGGGCCTGGTTTGAACATTTGAAACCCTAAAACACCCCCAAACCAATGACACACTTCCTCTCAACAAGGCCACACCTACTCTAACAAAGCTATGCCTCCAAATAGTGCAACTGCCTGGTGACAGAGCCTTCAAATCTATGAGCCTATTGGGGCCATTCTTATTTAAACCACTACATTCACATAGTTTAGATTTGTCAAACTTGGCTCTAACCTGTGCTGGCTTGGCTTTTACTGACTCGAAGTCTGGGCTTTCGTTTCTCTACTAGTAAAATGATATTAATTTGTTTCATGAGGCTACTGAGTTGTTTAAATGAGTTAATGAATGTGAGATAGAACCTGACACCAAATTTAGCAGTCATTATCTGTGCAAATATATTGTTTATTACTGATAATAAAGTGCCTTTGGTCTCTCTTTTTCTGTGGGTAAATTGAAGAAAAATCGTAGATAAAAGAGACTTTAAATAGTTGCAGAAAATATGGCTATGTTACTAATTTCACTAAGTTATCATTGCTGCCCATGGAACACTACTTTCTGGGGCCTCTGTCTCCTCCTGGGAAGATGTACCTGTTATAAGGGGAATTGATGCTCATCAATCTTTTGTTGTCAGTAGAAGAAAAAAGAACACAAACAAACAAATCCCAAAGAACTCTAAGATCATCAGCATCACTCAGAGGAAGGAGTCTGAAAACCTAAGGTTCTGACTGTCACTGTTCTTCTGACTGGCTGGGTGGCTGGAAGCAAGTCATGGTATATATCCCCTGTCCCCATGGCCAGTGGGTTTTGATAGCCTTTCAGTGGGTGTGTCATAGGCAATTCCTTTGGCTTCCCTTGGAATCTCTTTCTTTCACCCAGGGCTGGTCCAGGTGGGACTGGCATCTGGGTGGAGGCTGGGTACATGCCCTGACAGCCCTCCGAGATCTGTGAGCCAAGCAAAGTCTGCCTGCTGCCAGAGTGGGATTGTTCCTGAGATTTGGCAACACCCAGCCAGCATGTCCTATCAAGGCTGAACTAAAAATAGGTCTTATGCATGGAGCTAGAAAAAACCAGCAGCCCAGTACACAGAGGTTGGCTAATTAGATCAAACCAAGGTGCTACCACAGGTCTGGGTATCACCACCACTCCAGGTGTCACCTCTATCTGCCAAGGGTAGAACAACTGAGCTACCCTTCTCATGGTTTACATGTTTTCCCATCTCTAATTCCTGTCCTGCAACTCCCCCATAAGTGATAAGTGTCTCCTTCTTCTCCCTCGTTCCCTCTCTCTCTGAATAAACTGATCTTTGCCGAGGTATTGAATATAGGCATGGTAAACTAGGCTCACACCCCGGATCTATGATTTTTCTAGATGTTTAGTCAAAAAAGCAAGTGACCACATGGTTCTCAATTGCTTTAGCAATATAGTGTTATTAATTATCTGAACCTCTACTTCTCATGTGCCATGAGTATTGAAAGCAACACATGGTGCTGCAGCAGTAATTCTAGAAATTTGTCATGCATCATAATCACATGGGTGGATAGAGCCTGATGAAGCAGAGTGCCTAGGTCTCCCCGTGCTTCTGATTGGGTGGGTCTGGAGAAGATCGCTTTCAAAGAAAGGTCCAGGATTGTTGCTGATGGTGACCTGGGGACCACATGGTGAGGACATGGGAAGATGGTAAGAGTATGCGTTATGGTCAGAGAGAAAGGTACATACTATTCTTGGCCCTGTTCCTTCCATCAGAGTGACTTTAAGCAAATTATTTTCTCAACCATATCTAAAACAGAGGGGACTAGTAATTCCAATTTTATAGTGTTGATGGGAGGATTAAGTGAGTTAATTCATATAAAAGTGCTTAAAACAGCCTCTGGCAACAGCGAGCCCTGAATAAACATTAGCTTTTATTTGTATCACAGAGTCTGCACAGAACATGAATTCCGTGCCTGTTTTTTTCTCTCTCTACACAGTTGCTGTCAGCTCCACTTAAGTTTCTTTCTTCATACCACCCGTGTTCCTCTCAGTGTCTTTGTGAAGGGGAGATCTGGGACCACTGGATGAGCACATACGAAATGTTTAAATAGTAGGAGTCACAGAAGACCTTGACACAGGCATGAGTCGAGAGTGGGGACCCAGGTTGGAGAGCAGAATGAAAATGAAACCCAGGTTCCCTGTCTGCCTAGCCAATTTCCATAACACCAAGATCAGTCCCCAGAGGCAGACTGGCTGTTACCAATAGTGCTCAGGGAACAACATGCCCCTGCCGTGCTCCTAGGCCCCTGCCAGTATTTGGATTGTTTCCTCTTTGGTTGTTTATGACTGGAGACAGCACAGCTGTAAACATCCAACATCTGAACATAGATGGCCATTTTATTTTGAATTCCTTTTTTTTTTCCTTGAGCTCACATCCTCCAAGTAGAATTACTAGGTCAAAAAGTACAGACAGTATTACAACTCAAAGAAACTAGACTCCCTGAGCCTTCCAGCAAGGAGGGACTTCCCATTTTCCCAGAGACCTTCTGAGGGCTGGGGATTCTGGTGTTTGAAATAAATCTGGAGAGGGAGAAGAGCCGGGGGGGGGGGGGGGCGCTGAATCTCCATTCAGGTCAGCAGTTGATACAACTGTGGCTGACAGAAAGATGCACCAGCTAGGAGTGAGATGCTGATCAACCAGTGGTTCCTTCTCTAAGAAATGGAATTTGGATTAGAGCTTCTCTCAGATCACTGTGCTTAGGGACTTTGTAAATATGCATCTCTGATGTACTGGGCCTGGAGTACATCCTGAGCTTCTGTGTTTCTAGTAAGTTCTGGCTGAGGTTGATTCTCCTGATAAAGAGACTGAACTCTCAGGAAGCAAGAATTCAGACGACCCTGTCTTTATCCACACCGATTCCTTTGTTTGACACACTATTCTCAACATTCTTTTGATTTCAGCTCCAAGTATTTTCCTCGACAGACAGGGTTAGGCATCCCAGCATCCATAACTATCCCACCTCTTACTGCTGCACTGTTCCCTACATCTGGATAGGAAAATACAGCAAAGAAACACACTTGGCTGTAAGATTGTTACTCTCCAGTTGGGCTCTTATGAATCACCTTCACCTCCCCAAAGCCCGCAGTTGGTGACCCTCCTCTGATCCTTGACAGCTTTTTCTAGGCCCCCCAAAATGCCGGCCTTGAACCAAGAATGAACTCAGATAAGTGAATAAGCTCCAGGAAGCTTAGCGTCCCTCACAGGGTGGCTCTAATAAATTCCAGAAAACAAAAAGCAGGTGTTGGCCATCTTTCTCCTGCCCAAAGAGTTATTTACACAAGTTTCCACAGCAATCCACTTCATCGTTTGACATGCCTATTACACGGTTCTGTTTGGGGAAAGGTCTGGAATTAGTTAGCTCAGTGGATTAGAGAGCAAGTCCCTCAAGGCCAAGAGCAATGGAAGCCTTTTCCTTCTCTCCACTCCCCCATTCTTGGTGCCTGTGTGCTGCTAGGTCCTCGTGTTAGAGAATAAGAGCAGACAATGCTCCCCACGCCTCTGTCCAGAATAGAAAGCAGCCATAGCTCAGACGGAAGCCAATCTTGGGCATTGCACACCTGAGGTACAACACAGAACTCAGCAGTCCTTTCCAGCCACCTCGCCGTTTGTGTTGAATGCACAGAAAGTTTCAAAAGCAGCACAGGAACCTCCGATGTAACTTTTGCCCAGATGTACCGATTTATAACAGTTTGCCTCATGTTCCAGATTATTCTCCAACTCCCTCTTTTATTTCAGTCTCTTTGATGGAAGATAACAAAATCTCACTGAAATAAAAAACATGGAATTAAAAATGTGATTCAAAAGTCACAAAACTAAAATAAAAGAAATAAAAGAACATTTTCAAAGAAAATTAAGTTGGTGACATTTCTACTTTAAAAGCTATTAAAATTTAAAATTGGACCAAGAGTTTTGAGATATTACATAACAGTAATATATCATAGTGTCTTCTGGAACCATTTGAGAATAGCTTAAAGGTATAGAACACCCTTTAGGATGCAGTCAGTATGTTAATATGTTCATCTACGAGCAAAGCTGTTCTCTTATGTAACCCCCAAGAAGTCTCAGGCAATCTGACAATGAAAAAATACTTTAATACGTAGTCTGCATTATATATTTTTTCATATGTATCAATAACATTTTTATAAACCATATTTTCTTCCAGTACCTGAAGAACCTGAGTACATCTGTTTCTGTTTGTATTCTCCTTTATAGTTTTCCTTCTAGACTTAATTTAATTTATTTTTAATTTTTATTGTCTGGCAGTTTCATATACTTATATAATGAATTTTAGACTTTCCTGTCTCTCCTCTGCTCCCGCCTCTCTCTCTCTCTCTCTCTCTCTCTGTCTCTGTCTCTGTCTCTCTCTCTCTCTCTCTCTCTCTCTCTCTCTCTCTCTCTCTCTCTCTCTCTCTCCTGCTACAAGCTGCAAGCTTTCTCAACAAAATTCCTCCTGCTTTCCTGTCTGCTAGAGTGTGACCCATTGATTTTAATCAGTTCCTTGCCTGAGCATGAGTAAGAGGTTAGCACTACAACTATAGTTATAGTGCTATAGTTACACTATAGAACTACAGTAGGGGGGAGGGGAAGGCATCTCTTCCCTAAGAAACATTTAACTATCAGTAGACTCTGGGGGGCGGGGAATGGGGCCTCATGGGGCTCCTCCTAATGCAGGATGAACTGACGATGGGCCTGGTGTCATGTAGATCTTCCCCACAGATAACCACAACTACAGTAAATTCAAAAGTGCAGTGGCTAGGTCACGGCCAGATGTGCCTTGCTGCATCTCTCCCCATCTTCTGTCTCTTGTACCTTTCCACCCTCTTCTATAGACTAATTTTATCTTTTGAACAGGAAAATTAATATGTTTCCAAGGTTAAACTATAAAAAGCAAATGATACTCAGAGAAACATCCTCTCCCCTCCTTTCCACTCCAAGGACATTCCATAATAGGTAGCCCATTTTATTTCCTATTATTATTTCTAGATTATTTTTAAATTTAAAACAAGGAAGCAGATAGATATATGTGGGGGTTTATTGCTTATTCTTTTTCTCCTATGTAAAATGTTGAACCCTATATGGACAGTCTTGCACTTTGCTTTCTTCTGGCAGTTATCTTATGGATGTTCATGAAGTTAGCCCCATTCTTCATCATGCTTGAATATTCATAATAGAATTTTTGTAAATTATTTGCCATTTCTCTCCCCTTCTGAATTGCTTTGGGCAACAGTAGGTAGCATATATCATGTCCTGGACTTCCAAGCCAAGATCTTAGAGGACTGTGGGTTTCTGTTTTTTTCACTGAAAAGAGCCACCATGCTGTACAGAGGCTCAAAGGATGCTACTGGGCAGGCAGAGGTCTTGTGCTGAATGGTCCTTGGAAATAAGAAATCAGCTTTACTCATCAGTTGAATGTGGTCAGCTGAGTGACCTTAGCCTACATCCTGTGATGTTGAGGTTTGCTCTTTTGCTATGTATTGTAATGCTAAATACTGGGCCCCCGAAGGCCTGGTTGACCCCAGGGATGAGAGAATCTAGCACATACACAAAGTGATGCTTGTGACCTTGCCCCCCAAATTTTCTTGGTGAATAAAGATGCCTACAGCATATAGCTGTGCAGAAGAGAGATATGTAGAGGTTTAGTTCCTGGGCTTGGGTCAGAGGAGACTCATGAAGAGAAAATGAGAGAAGGTGGAGGGAGAAAATTCCATATATTAAGTGAGTCCTGAAAACATGGCCATGAAGGCTGGCCAATTGGAGTTAAGAACAGCCCAGATGGAAAGTGACAAGTTATAATTTGAGGTTATTGATGGAGAAATAGATTCTTATAGCTTAGAGGGTAGATATAATTCTAATAGTTTAGAGGGTAGAGCTCTACTCAGCTCTAATACATTAAAGGCCTGCTATGAACGTAAACATTGTGTCTTTTATCTGGAATATCAAGGGCAAGGTAGAAACCCCCCCTCAATTGATATTAAAAACAACTCCGGAGGTTAACAGAAACATCTACTTGACCAACAGAATGATGAAGGGTAAATTGTGAAACGGTTAAGGCACTAAGTTTTGAGGTGATGTGTTATAAAACAATGGAGAGATGGAACTATCTATTCCACTATAAGGATACCCAACCCTCACATATTCAAATATATGATAATGATCCAGAGAATGAATTTGTATGTACTTTTGTATTATTGGGGTTATATTTCAAGGAAAAAAAATCCCAGAAATAAGATTTAGTGCTGAACTAATAATTGTTTAGTGACTTAGAAATAATATCTTATTATTTACAGTTTTTATGAGCCAGGAATGCAGGTGTCATTTGGCTGGTGAAACTATCTCAGGACTCTTCAAAACAGCAGGCCAAGTTGTCTTTGGAGGCTGTGTACATTGCAAGGTTTGGCTGAGGTACCATCTATCCCCAAGTACATTCTGTGGCTATTGGAAGTCCTTAGTTCTTGGCTGGCTGCTAGCTAGAGACAATGGCTCTTAACTCAATGGGTCCTCTCCAGAGGGTACATCAAAATATGGCAGCTGATTTCTCTTGAAGTAAGTATGTAAATAAGGCCAAAGTTATGTTATTTTGTAACCTAATCTCTGAAGAAGCATCCTATCACTTTTATAGAATCTAGGTCTAGTTCCTACTCAAGTGGAACATGATACAAGGACATGAGTCATGGGGGCTACATAGGGACCATCTGCCATAGCATTTCTCTATGCATGAATGGGCCACTTACACATATTTCCTTTTTATCTATCTATGACTTTTATTCGCAATATTCTCCTTGATCTGAAAGTTCTTTATCTGTTATCAATTTTAGCCCTTAAGGTATGTGTCACAGAGAGGGTTTTCCCCCATGATTTGTCATTTGCTATTTGTTTTTTCTAATGGTGAATTTCCATATAACAGTTTTGTTTTTAATGAGTCAGATGTATCAATCATTTCTTTATCATGTCTTAATCTTGAGTCATAGCTAGGAAACTATTGTTTTCCACTCCACTATAGGGAATCAATCATGATTCCCTCCATTGTTCACATAGTGCATCACTTCACATTTTGTTCTTTGGTGTGTTAAGAATTCTGTCTTTCTTTTTCCTTCTTAGGAATCAGAATTGTTCCCGAATGGTGAACTAATTGTCTGATGGGGGTCTGTGCATTCAGGAATAGTGGAGCGCCATTTCAACTAGAGTGATGTGCTCACTTCCTAAAGTGTTCCTAACTATTTTATTCATCCTGATTATTGCATATGAATTTTAGAATAAACTTGTTTAGCTCTGGAAAAATGTTACTGGTCTACTTATTAGAATTTCAGTGAACCAGTAAATTAGGTTAAGGTAGATTCCTATCCTGGTGATGCTGCTGTCTGAATTAGGAGCAGAAATGGTTTTTTCATTTGTGCATGCTCACATCTATGTGTCCGCAATATTTTATAGTTTTCTTCATATACTTTGTGGATATTTCTCATTAAAAACTATACAAATTTTGGGTTGGTAAGATGGCTCAGTAGGTAAAGCCATTTGCCACCAAGCCTGATAATCTGAATTCAATCCCTGGGTTCCCTGGGTTCTTGATGAAGGGAGAGAATTGATTCCTACAAGTTATATTTTGACCTCCAGATCTATACAATAAATAAGTAAGTGAGTAAATAAATAAATGTAATAAAAATTACATAACCTCAAACAAGTCATTTATTTTTCTGATATCCAGATTTGTCATTTATAAAAAAGACCATGATATATTTCTTGAGGAAAACTAAAGTAAGATACAACATAGGCTGTAAGTAAGCCCTGTTTCCTGGCTCCTCTTGAATCACCTTTTGCTTGGTCTTAGGAAGAAAAGAGCAGAACCAGTCCTCATGATAGTTTAGGAAGAAAATGCTCTAGGCCAATCAATAAGTCAGTTATAATGAGACTGTTAGTTCTTCCATGTACCAGGACTGAGATAGTTGTTGGTGATACAGTGAGAAAATCAAACAGGATTCCTGTTCTCAATTAAACCACTGGTTAATGAGCATTTGTTGTTAATCACACAGTGTTGTATCAAAGCCAAATTGGAGAGGCAATTAGCAAGCTAAGCCTTGGAATTTGCCAGATTCTCTACATTTCCTAACAGAGAAAAAGTAAAGGCTTTTCATTCCAGATCTCGGATTAGCTTATTCTGAAAGCAAATATTACCTACAAAGTATGAAAACAGGAGCAGGGGAAATACCCTGGGGGGGGGGAACTGAGTTATGAAGAAACCCAGTGGCTGATCTGGACCTGAAATCTCAGGATCCAGGCTCCTGGCTGGGGTGGTTTCCAACATACACCCACGGTCACTTGACATTCCATCTGTGACTCCTGTTACTGCCACATATGTATCAGTTTCAGTCATCTATGCCAGTTGCCTCAGGGACACTGGTGAGAAAACGATAGTGCATTTCCAAGAAGGACCTGGTATCAGCAGACATCCTATGTCACTACTGCAACTCAGTCCACAAAGAAGGGTACAGAGCAAAACAATGTTCACTGGTGTGGTGGTTAGAATAGGTATGCCCCCCCAACCCCCCAGATTCATGTGCTTAAATGCTTGGCCCAAAGGAAGTGGTAATATTAGGAGGTGTGGTCTTGTGGGAGGAAGTGTCTCACTGTGGAGGTGGGATTTGAGGCCTCATATATAAGCTCAAGCTACACCCAGCACAGAATAAGAGCCTCCTTCTAGCTGCCCGTAGAGGGCAGTCCCCTTCTGCTGCCTGTAGATCAACATGGAGAACTCTCAGCTCCTCCAGCACCATATCTGCCTGGATGCTGACATGCTTCACTCCATGATGATTATAGACTACATCTAAAACTGTAAGCCAGGCCCAAAGGAGTTGCCTTGGTCACGGTGTTTCTTCACAGCAATGCAACCCAAACTAAGACAATTGGTAAAACTGATATGTGAACATTGATTTAGTTTTGTTTTTAAAGTCAAAGAAACAAAACAATCTGTTTTCTGTATGACTCTTCCAGATTGATGTCACTTATCTTTTCCTAATGTCCCCCTTTTATTTTATTTTTTATTTTTTGGAAGGACTTGATGAACTTATTCTGGAATTATCTTAGGCCAGTTTCACAAAGGCTCATTATAAGGAACAAATGTTAATATTAGGAAATGATACAGGAAATGCATTGTCTCAGGACTGGAGAGCTGTTCTTGCAGCAGACTGGAATCATGTCACGAGTATTTGGTCTTATTGCTCATAATCTCCTGTAGCTACAGCTCTAGGGCACAAGATTCTTCTGGTCACCATGGGCACCTGTAACTCACACATGCACATTCACAAGAACAGAAGGAAACATATACATATATCCATAGTTAAGATCAATATAATCCTTAACACATAACAATTGAAATATGCCTCAATTGTTTCCTATAAACCAGAGAACTTCAAGAGACTCCTGAGCTATACTGTAAGCTCACTAACTTTATTTATTTATTTATTTATTTATTTATTTATTTATTTATTTATTTTTAACTAAAATGATGGTTTTTAATGGGAACCAGAGATATGGTTACAATTAGGGTAGTCTGACATATACACACACACACACATACACACACTGCCCCCCCTCCCCGAAAATATCCATGAGCGATTCTGAATTGTAAGTTTACAAAATAACAAGGGTAAAACTGGGTACAGAAGAGTTCCACAACTTCAGGAGCCAGGCTAATATGGCCTCTCCCTGCGATCCTGTCTGTGCTCGCCCCTGGAGTCCATCTTGCCAGGGCCAAAACCGCCTCTGTCCCCACCACCCCGGCCCCCTCTGAAGCCCCCGCGGTCCCCGCCTCGGCCCCGGTAGCCGCCCCGATCATATCCTCCTCTGCCACGTCGATCATCTCCATAGTTTCCCCCCATGTGAGAGCCTCCTGGTCCCCCTCCTGGGCCATCTGGCTTAGGTGCCTTACACTGGTTGCATTCATTTCTCCAAGAGAAGTTCATGTTCTCACATGTAGGATTAGGACACTTCCAGTCTCCAGCTCGCTGCTGTCCTCCACCTCCACCACCTCCACTGGGGAATCCTCCCCGGCCACCGCCACCGCTGCCACCTCCTCCATAGCCTCCACGGCCCATGGGTCCTCCTCGCCCTCGGCCTCCACGACCATTCCCACCACCCCGATTGAAGTCGGCTCGGCGGGTAGCAAATGAAACTTTAATAGGATTCCCAGAGAATTCTTTACCATCAAACCAGTCGATAGCTGCTTTAGCAGAAGGTGGGTCATCAAATGAGACTGTTGCCTCACCCTTCAACTTCCCGGTTTCTCTGTCTGTATACAGATTAATCATAGGCTGTCCAGTTTTCTTGTTTGTCTTAATAATTCCAATCTGCTTGAAGTAATCAGCCACAGATTCAATTGTAACATTCTCGCCTAGGCCTTGCACGAAGATGGTATTGTTGTCTGAATTATCCTGTTCAGAATCATGACGAGATCCTTGATCCCGAGGACCACCAAATTTATTGAAGCCACCACGGTCACTTCCGCCCATGCCGCCTCTGCCTCCTCTGCCACCTCCACGGCCTCTGGGTTCATAGCCACCACTGCTTCGGTTGTAACCACCTCCACCGCCCCTGCCACGGCCCCCACGATCCTGCTGGCCTCCCCCGTAGCCACCACCGCCGCCACCACTCTGGTCCTGATTGCCATAACCACCACCGCCACCGCCGCCACTCATAGAGGATTGATCTTGGCCATAGTTGCCTCCACCACCCCCTCCGCCACCTCCACTGCTGCTGTTGTACTGGTTCTGTTGTCCATAACCCTGAGGTGGGTTATAGGAGCTTTGTTGCTGTCCGTAGCTTTGTTGCTGTCCACCATAGCCAGACTGTTGACCATAGCCTCCACTCTGGGGCTGCCCATAGCTGCTGCTCTGAGAACTGCCACCGTAACTTCCTGAGGTGCTGCTAGGAGCTGGCTGTTGGCCATAGCCAGGGTAGGAGGACTGCTGCCCATAAGAAGATTGGGAACTTTGGCTGCTGCCATAGCCACCAGTGGAACCATATCCCTGGGGAGCTGACTGAGTTCCATAGCCTGTGTTCTGGGTCTGTCCATAAGAAGAACCATAGCTGCTCTGGCCGTATCCTGAAGTGTCAGCTGATTGGCCATAACCACTGTAACTCTGCTGGCCATAGGGCTGATTGCTCTGTTGGGAGTAGCCCTGCCCAGGCTGGGTAGGATAGGCCCCGTAGCTTTGAGTTGCTTGTTGGGTATAGTCGTTTGAAGCCATGTCCGCGCACGCGCGCACAGGCCGCCAAGCAACAGGATTCCAGGCGACTGCGAAGGGACGCCGCGAGGACTGAGCCTATTTATTTTTTTATTATTTTTATCAATAATTTATTTATTTTTTCTCAAATCGTAATTCATTCACACAGGGGTTATAAACACAGAAAGGCAGGATGTGGGGAAGGGGATGACACTGGAGTGTGTGTGTTCAGGGGGAATATAGATATCTTTCAGAACCGGGTATCGGCTGGGTGAAGGTTCAGGGGTAATGTCCCCCTTTTAAAATGTATGCTCTAGAAGATTATTTGTAGGGTCTATATGAAGAACTGTTCTTCTTTCTCTTTTCTAATAGAACTCCAAGTTTTTATCTCAGCATATGACTGTCTGAAATAAGGAGGATATCTCCCCTGTTTCCAAGGAGGGATAACTATATCTCTGCTGTGGTCAACAGAACTTGTATGCTCAGACTTCATAAAGAAAAACAGAGAGAACAGTGGACTATATGACCTTTCTCTTTTTGTTTCTCCTCCATTTGGTTGTAATGCAAGGCTGGAAACTGAAGTTAGATAAGCAACTGGATACAGCACTGGCATCAGGGACTGCAAAGGATTCAAAAGAGAAAGAGGGGAGAGAGGGGAGAGAAGGGAGAGAGGGAGAGAGGAAGGAAGACAGAGACAGCTCATCAGTTAGAGAAGCTTGCTGGTCTTCCAGAGGACCTAAGTTCAGTTCCCAGCACCTTTTGTAGGCTGTTCACAACTGTCTGAAATTTCATCTCCACGGGAGCTGATACCTTCTTCTGGCTTCCTTGAGCATCCACACATGCATGGCATTCATTTGCACAAATACACAACACACACAAACTTACACATAAGCAATAATTAAACAAACAAATCTGAGGCCGTGACCCCCACACAGTTTCTGGAGATCTCTCTGATACTCAGATGTAAGACTGGAATGTCTCTCATAGGGACATGAGGAAGTTCCAGTATTACTAACTCATTGCTGTTAGGGCACCTGTTGCCTTTGCCTGACTGCCTAGTGTTTCTTTTTCTTTCTTTCTTTCTTTTTTTCCTTTCTTTCTTTCTTTCTTTCTTTCTTTCTTTCTTTCATCCTCTCTCTCTCTCTCTCTCTCTCTCTCTCTCTCTCTCTCTCTCTCTC
>NW_021604670.1:631587-654989 GCF_004785775.1 Grammomys surdaster
TCTCTCTCTCTCTCTCTCTCTCTCTCTCTCTCTCTCTCTCTCTCTCTTTCCTTTAATAACACCAGCTCATCTTCTTTGAGGCACTTCCCCTTTCTCCAAATCTGAGTTAGACATATCGATCAAGTAGCATTACTTTCTCTTAAGAGGGACTAACTGCACTTTGAATTTGAGTGAAGTCTGGGTCTTGGAAAGTACAACTCAAACATTAGGAATGTTGTCATAGTGGATATGTCACAGAGATGCTTGCTCCTCCACTACTAAAGAACATTAGCTAAGAAATACAGCAGGGAGGCTAAGAATAGAAAATCATAGTTTATATCAGTCAAAGGCCTGGGTCTAAGCAAGAGTCATCAATGGAAAATGTTTAAACCAGTAGATAGAAAAAAGGTAAGAGAACAGGCCAGTTACTCAGCTCAAAGATTACTTACAACTACAAAGATATAATGCTATCTCTATATGCTGAGGACTAATGGAGCCCACTCATTAGATATCAAATACAACATCATTGGTGATAGAGTAGCCTGTAGTTCTGTGCATCTCTGTGAGGCACTAGAAAAGCATTCGTCACCTATGTAGCATCCATACCAAAACAGTGCTGCCTGAATTTAATAAGTGAGAAATAACCAGAGACTCCAAGCTGAGAGGCATATTGCACTTATACTCCCCCTGAGGCACTGTTGTGACAGACTGGAAAGGAAGACAGCCAGATAAACAAAATTTCCTGGGGGAGTTTCCTAGATGCAATGAGACTAAGAAAATACAAGAATTAAAATGCATGATTCTCAACAGCACTATGAAAAAAATAAAACAGATATAAAGGGAAGTTTTAGGGACACAAGAAATTTAAATGTAGACTATACATAAGACAGTGTCATATGTGACATATAGTGACTATTTTGTGTCAATATGTATTTCCTAAATGTTAAATTCATATAGAAGAATATTGTAGGTTTTTTGTTCTTAGGATACCCATATTGAAGCTTTTAGAGCAAAAAAGGATGTGATCTGTATTTAATATTGAAATCATTCAGTGACTACATTAAAATGGACACATTCTTTAGGTGCAGGAAGAACCCACCAGAATTCCATGCCTTCTGCTCCATTAGAAGTAGTCTCCAAGACTGTTCAATGGCGTTGCAGCTGCTCAGTCCACTCAGTGCTTCTGAATGCTTATCTCAGTAGACATCTCCGTGACTTTGGTAGGACTGATTGTCTCTTTCTCAAAACCCTGCCCTCTATATCTCAGTGACAAGGCTCCTGATTCTCTACTATTACCAAGGTCTTAACAAGGTGAGACTGTTAGGAGGTCATTCTGTCATGCCTGTGCTTCCTTCTGGCTAGTCTATCTAACTCAAGTAGGAGTAGGACCCAAGTCCTTCCCATGCAGAGACAGCCTTCTTCCACCTTTGGGTCTTTCCCACTTTTTCTTACTCAACTCCTTTATGTTTTTGAATTTATACACAAGCCAGTCTAGATATGCAGTGCTTGCTGCTTGGAACCTCAAGACTCCTAGTTCAAAGTGGGCTTTCCCTTGACCTGTTGACATATAATCCCTTTCAAACTTCATTCCAGTACCTTCTTTAGTGTGATGCTTCCTAGTCTCAACCTAATCCGAAAGGTACTGCCCCAATAGCCTTCCCCCGACTGGCTTTAGTCCATCTTCTCCTGCAAGTAGGAAACAAAGATCATTCTCTTTTGATCAACCTTCCCACATGACTCGGGGTACTTTCTGAAATTAGCGATGGTGTCTGATTCATTCCCATGCAGTGTTTCTGTCACAGTAGAGACACTTTTCACGGATGAAAGAATGAATGAGCTAAAGGTAAAGGACTCTAGACTTCACGATGGTAACACAAAGGACCTCAGAAATGCTGCTCATGACAGACCCTTATAGAGTACTAATTCTGTGCCAAGAATTGCACAAATCACTTTTGCTACATTACTAAATCCCCCAAAGTATCATGGGGTATTAGCACTAATGATAGACACTCAATCCCGACTTACGCGTCACCTCATTTTGCATGCAGACTCATGAAGCTCACAAGTGCTGTATGAGTGACAACACAAGTATTTTCTTTTGCTAATGAGCATGCTGGAGCTTAATTTCATATTTACTGTAGGTCACACATCTAATAAGTAGAGGAGCTGAGACTTCCCTCCCTAAAGTCAATGGCTAGACTCCAGACTCTTACCTTCCAGTGACCCTGTGGATAATTACAACAACTGTAACTACACTGAATACTCCGGTGCTCGGTGCAGTCAACGAATAGTTCTGAACTTCAGACACACTTGAGATGCACATTACTATGTGAACAACAGCTCTGAGTTGCTGCCACTTAAACCCAGAGTCAGTGATAACAGACAGTTTGGTTGTACCAGCTGAAAGATGAGCAACAAAACAAAGCAACTAAGCACAAACACAGAGACATGACTGGGAAGGCTTTGTAAAAGCCATACTCCCTGGATTCCTAAGTCATAATCCCCTTGTTCAGTGCTTGAAATCCAGCCGTGCAGACAGCAAACAACAGACTAAACATTGAGTGATCACACCCATGCTGAAGACGGGCTGTTACAGGAAGCTGACTGGCTTCAGCCTCCAGCCTCTGGCCCCTTTTGTATAGAACAAAAACGAATCTGGGAAGCTAAAGCTCTGGGATCATTCAGTGTGTATGCTTGAATCCCGGTGGACATCAGAGTGAGAGGTTATCTGAGGGTTCTGGTCCCCAACTGGAGAAACTCTGTAAACTAAAGACAAGGGTGAAGGAACGGAGACACACCTGCAGGGTCACGGTCTATATCTCCCAACTTGGGGCTTAGATTCATGCTCTGAGATTTATTCTTTGTATGAGCCCGGGCAAATTACTCAGCCTTGTCTGGCCCTCAGTTTTATCATCTATAAACAAGCAACAGTTTCCATCTCACAGGCTTGACAGAGCAAAGGATAATATGACTGGGACGCTCTGGTGAAAATAGAAAACATGTATTGGGCAACTCCCATGCCAGGTACTGTTTGAAGAATTTTAAAAACATGTATCAGTTTACCTGACCCTCTCAAGAACCCTATGAGAACAGGAAATGAAAATCAACATACTGTGCTTACAACTTTAGGGACCGCAGAACTGAGGCTGGAATTGTTCAGTGAACTGACTGTTTCAGTGGGACACAAGGGGACACAGAATCAAAGCTGGACATGTTCAGTTCACTGACTGTCCCACGTAGTGTGTACATCTTGGAAAAGCCACGGCTGACCTGAAGGCCAGCTGTTTGCCTCTACCCCTGGGCAGCTCAGGATGCAGAGCACAGACGATTTTCTTAGCCCAGTATTTCCAAGGACTCCTGAAGTTCCCCGGGCAAATGAGCTAGCCTTCTGAACTATAGTTTTCTCATTTTCGTCAGGCGGGACAATCAGTTGAATGACTAGGTAGCAATGAAGGTTAGCTGAGATCAGCTCGACTTTAGTAAGTGCTCAATCAGGAAGTTTATATTGCCATTATCACTTTAATGGAGATGCCCATATCTAGGCAGACCATACTTGCAGCTCCACCTTGACTTCTGACCAACTTTGCAGGTCTCATTCCCATTTACATCCTCTAGAAAAAAGAAAAAAGCCAGCCACACCAAAGTGAACCTTATTGGGGACCATATGGAGAAGCAGAGGAAGCAATTCACAAGGCACATTTCAGAACAAACATGTAGGATAGTTTGACGTCTTTCTACTGAGTCTTTGTCTTTGTCCTGCCTCTAAACTAGCTAATCTAGTATCTCTGTACTTCGTGGGGCTCCAGTGCCTTTTTTTTTTTTTGTCAGCCATATTTCTACACTCTCACCCTTCCTTCCTAAGATCTTGATCAAATTTCTCATTTAGACATAGACAACCTAGTCAACCAGCCAAAGTGATGTCATTAGCCAGCTGATCCTTTTAGAAGAGTTTAATTCACACAGGCGTTCTCATAAACACACAGTGGACCCCAGCCCTCGATGCCTGCAGCAAGTGGGAGAACTGGCCTGGTGGTCATGAGAGGTGGAGAGCTGGTCTCACAGCAACGAGAGAGCTAGGCCCTGCGCCTCACCTGGGCAGCACAGTAAAGCTGGCCCTTGCTCTGGTGGAGTGGATCGAGGTAAGCCTGATGGTATGAGTGCAGGAGAGCTCCTTGGGTGAGCTGTCAGGAATGAGGCTGGGGGGTGCTGGAGAGCTGACCCTGGAGAACTAACCCTGGTAGCGTGGGTGCAGGAAAGCTGGCAGGCTAACTCTCTTAGTTAGGGTTTTACTGCTGTGAACAGACACCATGACCAATGCAAGTCTTATAAAGGACAACATTTAATTGGGGCTGGCTTACAGGTTCAGAGGTTTAGTCTATTATCTTCAAGGCAGAAGCATGGCAGCATCTAGGAGGGAATAGTGCAGGCCATGCTGAGAGTTCTGTATCTTCATCTCAAGGCTGCTAGCAGAATACTGACTTCCAGGGAGCTAGGATGGGTGTCATAAAGCCCACACCCAAAGTGACATACCTACTCCAAGAAGGCCACACCTACTCCAACAGGGCCCCACCTAATAATAATGCCACTCCCTTGTACAAATCATCACACTGACCAACTCAACTACCAACCAGGCCCAGATCCAGGACTTTGAGTTGGTGCACCCCAACATCTACACCATCTATGAACTTCTAGAGTATGTGAAAAAGGTGGTCCTGCACAGCCAAAGCTGCAGGATCTCCATGACACAGGGCAACAACAGGATATCCTAGGGGAGCCCTGGTGAAGAGCCAGTACTGATAGTGTACCAGAAGTCAGATGCCTCAAACCAGACCAATGACTGACTCACTGCAATGAACATTAGCAAGTAAAGATGTGTGAACAAAAGGATACATTGTGCCTTACTGCATCTTCCATAGTGAGATGTTTTGTTTGTTTTGTTGTTATTTCTTTTTTTGTATTTTTTTACTTTATTTTTTGTTTCCTTTTGAAGGAGAGGTTGCAAGGGTGGAAGGATGGAGAGATCTGTGGGATGGGGTGCATGATGTGAAATTCACAAAGAATCAATAAAAAGTTTTATATAAAAAAAAAATCCACACAGTGGAAAGGTATCTCACTAAGTTCTCTCTACCTCAAAGTGCCCTGACCCATACTGCTAAAGCTCTACAGCTTGAAGGAAAACTTATCAAGGAAAAAAAGAATTATTATTGTTTCTATTTATCCTTACTTAGAAAAGTAGGTTTCAAACTGACTTCTACTATGGAAGACACTTTACTGAAAGGGAAAAGTCACCAACTGTGCATCACAAGTGTAAACATTGGAGAAACAAGGTGCTCTGTAGACTGGCTTCTTTGTGTATGGTAAGGTGATTCTTTCCAGAATTTGAAATGAACAAATATTTGTAAGGGTAAAATTTACTTGAATATTGTCAACTAAACAATTCAGTAGCAAGTTGAGTTTGCCCAGGAAAATGGACAGACTTAGAAGGTATAGCATCAATAGAAGTTCCACAGTCACAGAATTCTGCACATGTTCTCCCTCATGAGAAGAATCTAGCCAATAATATATGCATACATGTAAACTAATGTACATGTGGGCACAGTGTAAACTGTAGACAAGAGCACAAGAAAGGCTAAACCCTGGAGGATAAGGAGAGACAGAAGACAGATGATGGACATAGGCTAGGAAAGAGGATAGAAAGCTAATCATTTATCTCATTCTAACTTTATTGTGGATTCTTCATTTTTGGCAGTGGATGAATGCATAGAAGTATAAAATCCAACATAAAACTTCACAGTTCCATCTCTAATTGTTACTCTAACTATACAGAAGTTCATTGAGTTCTAAAGTCTTTAGTCCTAGTTAGTTTCAGGTCTACCTTATACCCCTCCATCCCCGCCCTTTTTTTACATTCTTATTTGTAATTTTTTTTGTAAGAAAGTTTTAAAATTTTAATTTAAAAAGGAAAGTTGAATTAGTATGTTAGTGTTTAACAAAGAAGATGAAATGCTATCTGTATCTGGTCTTTGGTACATTGTGAGTTCTTCTGTTTCCTACTCTCTATCCTCCTTGGTTTCAACCCTTATCATTAGATGGGAGACAAAGAAGGATAGAAGGGAGAGAGAGATAAAGATCCACGAATCTAACTTTTTCTTCATGCTTCTTTGAGTGTGACTACTAACAAATTGAAACCACTGCCCCTTAAACGACCAGCAACCAGTTTATATACCCTCTGTAGATTTTCCAAAATTCTAATCGTCACACAATCGCAGAAACTGGCTGCAGCTGGAGAAACCATGCCTCTGCCAGAGCAGGAGGCAAATCATAGTTGCTGCAAAGCAGTCCCATATCACCCCACCTGGGATTAAAAGAAAACATGTAATATAATATTATAATATTTCTGTGTTTTTTAAAGAAACCAGCATTCCAGACTTCTTGCTACAGCTATCTGTTTTTTAAAAGCAGCTGCCCTTTTTTGGCTGGTGTGTGACTCAAAACAGCTTAATTCAGACAACAACTTAGCAATATTTGACTGAAAGTCTCCAAATTTTCAGCTATTATTCACTCTATGGTCAAGTGATTAAAGGGGAAAGCCTCACAGTATCTTCTCAGATGTGGATGTGTGCAGACAAACACACAAGGTGGGTTTTAAGCAGTTCCCTCTTATTCTGGTTATCTTTCTAAATCAGTTACCTGACCCGGAGGAAGAGGGAAAGTCTGCTCTTCTTGGGCAGAAAGAATTCAACCAGGAGATTCTATTCTCTTAATTAGAACTATCTGTTTGGAGGAAAAATTTTATAGATCTCAGTAGTTTGTCACAGATGTAAAGACTTTTATAGCTTGTCATTGTCATCGTCTTCACCACCATCATGTCACATCATCTCATTTTATGGAGGGTGTGCATGGTTTAGGGGCATGAAACCAAGGGAGGGTTTTGGAAAATGGGAAATGAAAGTATGGGAAAGCATTTGCTGAACAACCACTATATATCCCAGGCAGATGTAAAATACCTTTCACTGACACAATGATGTTTAATTTTTATTCCATTCTAGCAAGTCAGTAGTATCGGTCCCATTAAACAATGGATGGGATTGAACTCCTCAAAGAGTAAGCGGCTTTCCAGTGTTCTTGGTGCATCCAAGGGGCTGAACCGCTTTCTGGATCTCTTCAGAGCTGAACGTTCTCAGAATACCACAAATCTGTGACACAAAGAAGAGCAAACTTGCTATGGCATTTCCCCATGCCTTTGAGGTATACAGGACTCAAGGTGGTGATTTCTCCAATGTTGAACACAATTTGCAATTTACCTGTAAGGTTCTCGTGAAACTTAAAATATTCCCAGACTAACTTGAAAACTGCTGCCAGTCTTGACCACACCTCCTCAGAGTCCCGTGACTATTTTCTCTGCTACCTCTGCCACCTAAGAGCCTTCTCTAGGACCTTCCTGTCTTCCCTGTTGGTCAGCAAACCAATGGCTAAGACATTGCTCCATTGCTCGTTACCAGTCTATCCACCCTCATCCAAGTCTTTGGCCAGTCCATTCTGCCTCAAGCCATCCTCACTTCTTGGTGGCTAAAAATTTTGAGTATGTACCTAGCCATACTGAGGCTTCCTTCCTCCTCTTTCACAATGGGAAAGTTGAGAGTTCTATCTTTTTTAACATTGGCCCTTGATTGTTGTAGAGGAAAAAAAATGGACAGAGACAGAGAGGCAGAGGAAAGGTAATAGATTTATGACAAGAAACAGATTTGCATAAAACAAGTAACGACTCTGGGGAGGTGACATGGTGCATTCACCGTACACCTATGCAGATTGAGTTCAGATCTTCAGCACCCATAGAAACAGACAGGTGTGACCTGTAACCCCTGTGTCAGATGTCTGATGAATTTCTACCTCTTCTCTGTAGTTTGGTTGTTTCATCAGAATTCACCTCACAGATCTGGGATATTTATCTGAGGCATTCCTCAATTTGCTTTTGATGCCATCTTACCTACTCCAGATGTCAGTAACCAGCCTTCAGGGAACCCAAGGTCAAGCCCCTTTCTGGAGTGGTCCATGACTAGCGCCTGCCTCAGCCACAGTTTTGTGATCTCTAAAGGTCACAGAGCTCTAAGTGGGATAAAGAACATCACTTGAGGACCTCACTGTGGACTGCCTCCTCACCCACAGCCCTCCTTCTCCCTTTCCTCTCTCAAACATCCTGCATGCTTAACACTTGAGTCTGGTTTCTTGGGAGACTACAGCACGTGACAAGATTATATCACAGAATCCTCTGACAACCCAAAAGCTTGGAGAGAGCAAGAAGACACTGGCCCTATTTTTCTTAACTCACCAGGGAGTTTTTGGGTTGTTTTGTTGTGTGTGTGTGTGTGTTTGGTTTGGTTTAAGTTTATTGATAATAAATACAGAAACGTATTCACTGAACTGTTCAATGAACTGTGACCCCTCCCCATAGCAATTATACCATTCAAACCCATCAGCTCAAACTCCCAATTCAAAACTATTATTGTTGTTCCCATTTTGCAGATAAGTAAAGTAAATCACCTTGTGGCTCCAAGTTCTGCCGGAGTTCACATATTTAGGGGTGGATATGGCTCCTAGTCACTTGTTGCTGCTGCTTATATCCATGTGACTGTCTCTCCTCTACCAATGTATCAAACAGGGATAAAAAAAGCACTGACTGAGGAATGAGAGACAGCTTATATTTCACAGGACCAGAATCATCACAGAACATTTCTGGTGAGGAAATGTCTGTTCTAAGAGTCTGGCATATTTAGAGTACCAGCTTGTCAAAGCTCCCTGGAGAATTTTGATGCATGGGTGAGTTCAGGTGCCATTGATGTAGATGGCAGTTGCTGGCACACTGAAGACACATGTTAGAGCTCTTCAAGGATTGGGCATAGCTGCCTTGGCAAAAAGAGGGAGCAGTCAAGACTCTATCCTTTACTGGGGTCTTAGATCTGGGGCCAGAGCTCTTTGCACTTCCTGCGATCTGGCTAGGAATCTGTCTGGGCATGGAGAGCCACATACCTAAAGCCTACATCCAGGGATTCCTCAGGAAGTGGAAGCTTTGGGGAGTCACCGGAAAGGGGAGGGGAAAGCCTTCAGGGAGGAGGTAAGCAAAGCCCCCTCCCTCCAAGCATTGTGCCTTGCTTCCTCCAACAGGATGCCAGGAGCACCACAGAATGGGGACTCATTTGTCTTCATTGGAAGCACAATAACGTGCCACTGGCCTTTTTCTTGGGCTTTGCTCAGAGCAACAGGATGTGGGTTCTGCCAAGAAAGAAGGAAGGAAGGAGGCAGGCCAGGGAAATGACAGGAGCCAGGGTTGTTTAGGCCCCCAGCCTGACCCTGGACCCCCAAAAGCCTTCAGACTGTCTGGGTCCAGCTGGGAACAGTACTGAAGGACAAGTGGCCTTCCACTCGCTTTTACCCTAATCTAGTTTGCTTTGAACATTTACGAAGAACAACAGATGATTTTATTTCAAAGTAGAGCTTTCCTTTCTTTTTTTACCCTCAGTGTTAAAATGAAGAACATATCCTTTGCAGTTAAAAAAAACAAACAAAGAAAAAACAAACCAAAACAACAACAACAAAACGAAAAACAAAAACCCTTGCTTTGCATTTGAGATTTTCTGTGCTCACCCAAGTTCCACAACACCCAAAACTCCAACTTCCCCCACCCCACTTACTCTCCTCTTCTCCCTGCTGTGCAGTACAGTAGGGCTAAGAAGGAAACTTAGCAGTGGCAGAGACAGGGAAGGGTGACTTAGTGACTTAGCTTGAACTATTGGACTCAATATTGCATTCTACTACAAAAAACCAAGCAAACAAAAAAAGTCAATGAACTTTAATGAATATTTGTTATTTATTATGAACTCCATGTATATAACAGAAACTGTGCTTGGAGCCAATCCCTCAAAGCTAATGCAGAAATACACAGTTCAACATGTCCTCAACCTAGAAGTTTAGGATCGTCCATATCTCAAGAGCCAGTGTCCAAAAGACCCAGGGACCCTCCTAAAGAGAGGCCATCCTGGCTCAGTAGGTAGAGATGAGATGTTAGGGGGAAGAAGGGAGACAGAGGTTGCCTGCCTTTGGTGGGACTACTTGCTAAAGAGAATTATACTCTTTGTAGATTAACATTGTAGCTTTTTTTCGAAATCTATTCCAAAAATCACAATTTTTATTACATTTTACTTAATGTTTGTGGTGTGTGTGTGTGTGTGTGTGTGTGTGTGTGTGTGTGTGTGTGTGTGTGTTTTGCAGTGCATGTATAGAGGTCAGAAGACAACTTTAGGGAATTAGTTCTCTCCTTCCACCATGTGGGATCCAGGGATCAAACACAGGTCAGGCTTGACAGCAAGAACCTTTATCTGCTGAGCCATCTCTAAAGCTCAAGATTATAATGTTTGAAAAGTATACTGGTAGCTCTCTCTGCTTTCTGGTTTTAATCCAGAGGTGGGATATAGGAATAAGAGAGTACCAGGGTCTGAGGGAGTTTTTGGTGATGGGTCCTGGAATAAGACTATGAAAGAAAAGAGGCACCTAACCCTGACAGGCTCCCACTGCAATCATGGATCATGTGGTCTCACTAGGTCCCTTCTCTCTGAGTGCCACTCAGCGGTGCTGTCGAAGATTTCTCAGAAGAGATGAGAAACTAAAAGGGCGAGGGAGAATGAGTAATATGGGAGACAGAAGGCTGGAGGCAGCCACCACTTACTAAGTACGTTCTGTCAGGCATGTTATACATGGTTTCTTTCAGTTCTGTCAGGGCTCAGAAACAGCTCATCAAAGTATAGCACTTTGGGATGCTGAGTGCTTTGAACTGAAGGGACCTCTGAGGCCTCAGAAGCAAAGTCTCTCTTATATATCTTTCTCTATCCTCCCAAGGCACATCATAGGGAGCAGAATTCCTCCTCTCCAAGGCTATGAGAATGTGAATGCCCTTCCTAAGGCAAGCCAGAAAACAAAGGAGGGTTATTCTCCCTGTTCTCATGTCTTTGGTCAGAACTGTCCCTACACCTGAGAGGAAGGTGTGTTGAAGAGAGGCTTAATTTTCCCTGCCTATTACCACCCTTTCTGCCCAGTCAATTTCTCCTAAGCTGTCTTTTCCTCACCCAACTGAAGCATAAAAATGGACAGTGTGGGACTGGACACATGTCTCAGTGATTAAAACCCCTTGTGGTTCTTCCCCACAACCCAAGTTCAGTTCCCAGCACCAGCATTGACTGGCTGGCTCAGTTGTCTGTAACTTCAGCTCCAGGGGATCTGATGCCCATGCCCTCTTCGGGCCTCCACCAGTCCAACCCCCTTCATATACACGTATACTATATACATACAGACACATATACATACACATAAATAAATAATAAAATAAATCTTTAAAAAACAAATACATTTCCTGGTCTTTAGCTTTTAATACCTGAAGGTTCTTGTGTCATATAAAGCTTGGAAAATATTGAATCTGTTTCACTTTTCTCTTGCTCTCCTGGCTTCTGCCATCCTTATGAGGGGGGTCACAGCCTTGCTGCCTCCACCATCTTTGTCAGCAAATCAAGATTCTGGGATGATGGTGGTTCCACAAGGTCATATCACTGTAATAAGAAGCTCTGGGGTCCTTCTTCACTTCAGCCTCATTTTCAAGTGCATGTTTTTAGGTTATCTTACCCTCTGACTGAAAACCCTCCCCTGGTTGGTTTTACCATCCAATGAAACCAAGATGTGGTTGGATGTGGGTGATGTTCCCCAGGGAAAGAACTCAAATCTCCTGTAGATGACAAGCGGCCTATAAAGTAAACTAAAGGATTGTTTTTGTTTTCTTCCCAGAACATTAACTCTTCTTTTACACCTTTTATCCCAGTCTGTTTTCCACGACCAAAATTAACTTGGGAAGGAAAGGGTTCATTCAGCTTACAGGTTAGATAGAGTCTGTGAGTCTATCATCAAGCCAAGGAACTCAAGGCAGGAAACCCGAGGGACAAACTGCAGCTGAGGCCATGAAGGAATGCTGCTTTCTGGTTTGTTCTCCACTGTTTGCTCAGCCTGCTTCATCCTACCTACCAAGAACACCTGCTCAGGGGTAGCACAGCACCACCGAAAGCCCTTCTTGGGCCCTCTCACATCAACCTTAGTCAAGAGCATGCTCCACCGACTTGCCTACAGGACAATCTGACTAAGACATTTTTCTCAGTTGAGATTCCCTCTTCCCAGATGACCCTAGCTTGTGTTGAGTCAACCAAATCTAACAAGAGCAACTTACAATCTCTCCTTTAGAGTTCCATAGATACACAATGTTCTTTGGCAGTTGGAAGGGAGAAATGTTGCTTATTTAAGAGAAAGAGAGAATTCTGCTAGCTAAAGTGGAGCCTGTCCACTGTATCTTTTACTTTACCAAGAAGTTTGTTAGAATGGCCGAAACCTACCCACAACCTTCCAGAATCAGAATAATGAAAACCACACATGTGCACATCTACTTTAAGGCTCAACTCTCACCATATAAGAGATAGCACTTATAATCAGATCTGGGTTCATACTCTAGGCCTTGCTTTTGACAAATGGAGACCTTGAGACGGTTTCTTAATTCCTCTGAGATTTCTATCCTTTTAACTAAAACCTAGATAGATGATTCTCTTTGATCAGCCTTGGAGAAGTGAGTTCAATTTTACTTCCATGCCTATACCCAGAAATCTAGGACCTGTACATCCTTTATTCCATCTATTTTGCCCTTTAAAAATGTTCTTTTAAAAATGTGCACACTATAGAATCTGTTCTGAGAGGAAGAAGATGCTTTGTCACACTAAGCACAGCCATTGGGTCCGTGTTTTTCAATATTGGAATCACTTGCTGAGCGTGGCCACTTACAAGTAACTAAATAAACCAGAAAAATTCAGTTTCATAGTCATGCTAGCCACACTATCAGTGCTCAGTAGCTACAAGTAGCTGGTGACTGGGGTGAAGACATCACTGAGACAGAATATTTCATCTTGTGGAGAGTTCTAGTGACTAATATGACCTTAGGTACCTGCGATATTGCCTGTGCTTTTGCTAAGCCATGGCTAGCTGTGTACTTGTACACAGTAAGAAATCAGTAAGAGTTTCATGTCTTAAATGCTGTGGCTTCATATATAGAAATTAGAAATGGCATGCAAATCTCAAAGCTTGTTTTCCAATTCCCAGTCTGCTTACCTTGAGTAGGTTATTTGCATTCTATGACCTTTAGTTTTACCTTCTACATTTTTTAAAAAACTTTTTATTCTTTAATCATTTTTTGCAGTCCAGTTGTTATCTCTCTCCTGATCTGCCCTCTGACTGTTCCTTATCCCAAAACCTCCTCCCCTCACCCCACCTCCCATCCTCACCCCTGTCTCTGAAAGGATGTCCCCAATCCACCTCCAACCCCCACCCCACCAGGTCTCCCCACTCCCTGAGGTCTCTGGTCTCTTAAGGGTTAGGTGCATCTTCTCTCACTGAGGCCAGAGCAGGCATTCTTCTGCTGTATATTTGTTCAGGGCCTCATATCAGCTGGTGCATACTTCCTGGTTGATGTTTCATTGTCTGAGAGATCTCAGGGGTCCAGGTTAGTTGAGACTGCTGGTCTTCCTATGGTATCATCCTCTTCCTCAGCTTCTTCTAGCATTTTCCTAATTCAACCCCAGGGGTTCCTGGCTTCTGTCCATTGGTTGGGTGTAAGTATCTGCATCTGACTCTTTCAGCTGCTTGTTGGGCCTCTTAGAGGGTAGCCATGCTAGACTCCTGTCTATAAGCACACCATAGCATAAAAATAGTGTCAGACCTTCTAAAATTTAAAAGTGACAAAGCAATAATATCTTGTATTAAGTACTTTTTATTTATTTTGAGAGTTGCATTAACTTTATATCCTATAGAAAAACCAGTTCCTTCCCCCCACCCCGGACTCTACCATATTCCTGTATCCCAGATTGGCCATTCCTACTCTTTGTGTAGTAGATAGTAACCTGGAACTCCTGATACTCCTGCTTCTATCTTCTGCGTTCTAAGATTATGGGCATGAGCCAGCAAGCCCAGTTTATGAAATAATACGGATCAAACCCAAGGCCTTGGGCACGCTAGGCAAGCATTCTGCCAACTGAGCTACATTCCTACCCTGATGATTCCAGCTCTAAATCTGAAAGTTTCAAAACTCAGGAGCCAGTTTTCTGATAGGCAGACAATGACACTTGGTCAGTCTACTGATGGGTTCCTTCTAGTTATAAAATGGTCCTATATAACCCTGAGAATGGGGTAGGGGCAGGATTTCCCATACTATTACAAACAGCAGGGAAGTATGGAAGAGTTCAGACACTGGAATCAGCTATACACCTGGGCCTCTCATTTCTCTGAGATCCCGTTTCCCTCTTGTCAAAACCCAAGTACTCTAGATTAAGTTGTTAGTTCATGTGCCATGATGTTTAACCTAATGAAGCTTTGCACAATGTGAGCACTCAGAACCATGTTAAGTTGGGAGATTCTGAAGCTAGTAGGGTCACCCATTAGGGAGCCTGGGATTAGAACATTTACCACTAATGCACTTGCCAAAGGCAGGTACTTGCCTAAGAGCCATCCAGTTCCTCATTACAACTCCCGCAATCTTAGCCACAGACTTGTGCCTAATAAACAATGAGAAGACTGGTTAGAGAGTGTGTGTCACCTCTCCTGCCCTTGCTGGGATAAAGTGACTGACACAGCAAGTTTACTAACACACAAACTAATCCTCATTGCCAAAGTAGGCTCTTGGCAGTGCTCTGTTAAGAAAGAAAGAGAGGGGGAGATGGAAGAAAAAAGAAATTGCCCCGTGTTGCTGAGACAGCTCTCTATTTAGACAATTAAATCTGGAAAAGCAAGACAGTTCCTGTAATCACCTCCCACACCCCCTACTCAGAGAACAAAAGGTTTTGTTGAAAGTATTCATGTGGATATTAATACCGACACTTTAATGAGCCCCTCAGCAAACTCATCAGGAGGAGTTACAAGCAGCCATGCTGCTGCCGTGGGAAGGGTACAAAGGCAAATCTCCAAACACTAGTTACTTGCATGTTAACCCCACAGTCACGTAGCTGCCTACACCTCATGGCTAATTCACAAATATTCCTTGACACTCCTGTGGCTAAAGGAGGCAGATCACTGGGGAAAGTACAGAGAAGAAAATGTTTGCATTTATGAAAGGCCTTCACATCTGAGGAGAGTTTTGAGGCAACTGGGGTTATTATAGGTCAATGGATGGGTTAAAGGCGGCAGAATTTCTAGTACTGCCCAACTCTAGTAGTGTGCTAGGTGGGACTGTGGGCATTGTCTCTATCCTATCAGGCTGAATCTTCACTTGAGTCCCAGGGGGAAGGGATATATTTGTGATGCCTATTGTACAGTAGAGGAAACTGAGGTCACAGTCTGGGAAGGACTTTGTCTAATCTCATTGACTAAAATGGTAGAACCAGAGATTTGAATCCAGGCTCTATGTAAGACTTGGATATACATATATTATATGCCTCCTTAGTTACTATATATAACTATCCTTAGTCATTTTATACATTTGTCTTTCTGTGTGTGTGTGTGTGTGTGTGTGTATGCATGTGTGTTTGAGTGTGTATGTTTTACCTCCTTTTGGAAAAGTTCACATAAGAGAGCAGAGCTCAATTCCCAGGCCTACTACTGTTCTAGCTGTTCCCCCTTTTCTTCTTTCTACATGTTGATTTAAACAGATAACATGGTCTATGAGTGACCAACAATGACAGAAAATGGATTCATAAATGTGAATGGGAGACTGTAGTCCCAGGCGCTCCGGACAATAGTCCCAGGCACTCCGGACAGGTATTTAGGCAGATTATAAATTCAAAGCCATTCTAGACAATTTAATGAGATCCTGTCTCAATATAAAAAGCACAAAAGGACTGGGGATGCAGCGCAGAGGTAGAAGACTTGTCAAGAATGCACAAGGCTATAGATTCAATTTCCAGTATGGTAGGAGGGGCGGAAAGGAAAAAAGAAAGCGGACATGGTTTGATTCCTTGTTCTCACGCTTAATTACCAGCTACAAAATGAAGCTATCTGTGACTCAGTTTTCTTACCTTTAAAATGGGGGTAATGTTCCTTATCTCACTACTGAGTTACCATGAGGAACTCAATAAACTACCTAACCCGCTCCCCTCAACTCTCCTTTCATACTGCCTGGTTTAGTCCTTCAAACAACTTATTAAATACAATAGTCTTATTCTAGTAAGGAGGAATCAGAGACTGAGAGGGTGACATACAAAAGCTGCAGATTTCTCAGCAAGCCAATGTCTTCAGCAGAATCCAAATGCAGATGGGTCTTTCTCCAAAGACTGAGCCTGTCCATTATGGGTAAACAGGAAAGGGCAAGGCTGAGGGAATCCGAATGGACTGAGAGCTTTTCAGTCTTCTTTGGCTGTTTCACTGGAGGGCTGTTGAGAAAATTATCCCAATCATGTTAATGAGCAATTGAGTGTGGACTTTCTCTGGGGGAAACATAGCCAACAAAAGCTCTGGTTGGGGCTGGCAGCCAAGAGCTGAGAGTTATCACAGCTGGTACTACCGAAGGGCTCTCGGCTGGAATAATCAACCCAATTGCCTCCCCACAGGAGTGAACTGGGGCTCATAAATTGTAACCATATAGCTTATGGAAAAATGGCTCTTGCATTCCCTGGTGAAGTATTTTCAAGACCATCTGGTGCTGAGTAGTATCCTTACAAACTCTAAGTGTGTACTAGTCCAGGGAAGGCATATGCCAAAGCTTTGATGTTGGTTTAGCAGAGTCAGGTCTGAATCCAGCCCCCATCAGAGCTGAGCATGGGCCACGGGATATAGTCGTTAACAACCCTGAGTCTGGGCTCTTCTTGCACAAGAAGGAGTTAACTGGATTTAGGTCACAATAAAGGGGCTGAGCGGGTTAAAAAAAAAAAAAAGAAAAGAAAGATGTTTGGTTTTTATTCATTTGCTTGCTTCCTTGCTTGCTTGCATTTGGTGCTGAGGATGACCAAGAGCTATAAATGTACTGAGCATGTGCTGTATAGCCGCAGTCCCCACCATTAACACAAGTTCTTAATAAAGGGCCTGGCACACAATAGCCATTCCCGTACTTGAGTGTTGTTCTGCTAGAAGAGATCTCTCTGGGGAAGGGAATGGAGAGAGAAAGGTCGTTCTCACAGAAAAGTGAATTGATTGGCATTTCCCTGCTGGGAAGTGACAGATTCCTGACTCAAAGCCTGGTGATTTGAGTAAGCAAATCTTATTTTTCCGTGGTGGCATGGGTCTACTTTCATCAGCTTAGTGTCCTTCTCACCCACTACTCCTACTCTACAGAAGTCTGTTTCCTCTTTTTCTTCTTACCCACACAATCCCTTTATTAAGTACTTCCACTATCTCATTTAACAATCTCAATAAATGAGCAGTTTCATGTGACCTTCAACAACTCATTTGATAGATGCAACTGCCACCCCCATTTTATAGATGAGTTATAGTAGCAAGCTAGGGGTCATTTAGTAAAAGGGTACAGGAGAATCAAGACTTCAGGCCTGGCATGACTGATTCCAATATTTTTAGTGATATTGTGGTCAAGGATGCATTGCTAGATTGCCCTGAAAGCATTTAGGTCACTAGGCTGGGTTGCTAGTCTCTTTAGAAACTCAGTCATTGCTTCTTGGAATTATGCATTCTTCCAGCTGCATCGCCAACAGATTCATGAACGCTTCATTGCAAAGTCACCGATTATCCTTTCTAAGCCTCTGTAGGTTGCAAAAACCACTGAAGTTACCAAGCTGACTTGTAGTTCCCCCGACTGCCCAGCCAGTCTCTCTTCCCTCACATTGTTGAGTCCTGGCCTTCTCCTCCGCTAGCCCAGCACTTGGTAGGTCGGTACTGTGGTCTTGCAAATATGGGGTTGAGTTTACATCACAAGTTCTTTTCACTGGGTCAAGTTTGAACTCATTAGCATGGCAGTCTAAGTTCGTTGTTAGCTCAATTTCTTTTGGGCATCTGTTCTTGCTGATTTGTCTAGTGCCTTCTGCAAAGTTCCCCTGTGTCTTTTTTACTTAGAACTTTCTACTTCTTCTAGAACCAAATGCCATTTCATTGTCTAGGAGTTTGCTTATCACCCATGAGATCGGTCTCACATCTTCCCCAACTGAGCTCAGTGATGATGCCAGTCTTAGCATTTATCATACTATATTGTTTTGCAATGAGGTTGTGAGCTTTGGAGGAGATGAGGAAATTGTCTTAACCAATATCTAACATAGTGGTCAACCCCTAGACTGTCTTATCCTTCTAGTCATTGCTCAAAAGTAACATGTGCTGAGACCAATAGATCTATCTTAATGAGTCTCCTCCCATAGCTCACCATCCCAGCACCCAGTCAGCTCTTCAGCAATCAGCTACACTGTACTGAGGAGATAGTCAAAGCTCTTCTCATCTTTCTCTACAACCGGCTAGCTGAGTGGCAGTGGCCACAGGCTAAAACTTAATGCCAGGCTGCCTATTTGGGATTTCACTCCTCCCTAGGGACTCAGACACCACCTTGACTCCCAAGGCAATGTCCATGTCTCTGGCTGTCTTGTGAGCTGTGTGATAAACTCTGACTTTGTTATCACCTTGGTGAATGTCACACTTCCACACTGTTAATCTTTCTCCTGTTGGGTTTGTGATCCATGTCCAGTCAACAACCTAAGTCTCAGATTCTTGGGCTGCAAAAGCAGACCATAATAATCACTTGTTCAGGTTGTTGAGAGTAGAACACCAATAATAAAATGATACATGGTGGCGGGGGGGGGGGCTAGAGAGATAGCTCAGCAGTTAAGAACACCGGTTACTGTTGCAGAGGATCCAGGTGTGATTACCTGCCCCTACATGGTCACTCACAACCATCTCAAACTCCTATTCTAGGAGATAGAATGCCTCTGGGCTCTGAGGGCCCTGTACTCATGTGCTATACCCACACACAGATACACATGTATGCACATAATTAGAAACTAATAAAACGTCCTTAACGAACATATTATTTTAGAATAATATTAATGTGACAGGAATAGGATGAACATAGCACACAACTATTGTTAATTACTACTATCCTATAGCTGTAACAGTTCTAAGAACAAGATCCTAGAGAGCTCCTCCGCCCCCAACCCCAGTGCCCCAGCACCAACCCAGACTCCTGAGACCAGACACCAATTATTCTGTGTTTCATATCACACAGAAGGGTAAATGCCTATCTCTCTCATTCTCAACTTGTCAGGCATAAGGTCAGGATGTCTGCCTTATCCTATTACTCTTCACTGAGTACAGTGGTTACTGTGTAATATATGCTCAGTACATTTCTTTATCATACTTTGGATTTTAATATGTAATGCCCTCTCTTAGTTACTGTTCTGTTGCTGTGAAGAGTCACTGTCTTAGTTAGGGTTTTACTGTTGTGAAGAAACACCATGACCATGGCAACTCTTATAAAGAAAAATATTTATTTTGGGTTGACTTACAGTTTCAGAGGTTCGGTTCATTATCGTCTTGGCAAGAAGCATGGTGCTGGAAACAAAACAGAAAGTTGTATGTCTTGATCCAAAGGCAGCAAAGAGGAGACTGTATTCCACATTGGGCAGAGCTTGAGCATAAAAGTCTGCCTCCATAGTGACACACTTTCTCCAACAAGGCCATACTTACTCCAACAAGGACATACCTTCTAATATGCTACTCCCTATGTGCCAAGCGTTCACACACATGAGTCTATGGGGCCATATCTATCTAAACCACCACAGGTGCCATGACCAAAGCAGCTCATAAAAGAAAGCATTTAACTGGAAACTTGCTTACAGTTTGAAAGAGTTAGTCCATAGTCATCATGTCATGAAGCATTGCAGCAGAATGGTAAAGCATAGTATGGACTTTTTCAATCTCGAAGCTTACCGGTAGTGACATGCCTCCCAATAAGACCACACTTCCTAATCTTTCCCAGTGTCACCAACTTGGAACCAAGTATTTAAACATGAGACTATGGGGGCCATTTTCATTCAAACCAGCACATGCCCTCAGTGAACTCCAATTGATAAAGCAGATTTGGAGGCACGGAGATGCTGCATACCCAAGATCACACTAGGGCATCAGCAGCCCACTTTGTTCATTCAGCCTGACGAGCACCAGGAGGCTCTTCCTCTCTGCAGCTTCAGGAAAACAAGAGAATTCCCATTGGACAGCACTATTCACAGGCAGGGGTCGAGCCCATTTTACATAATCAGTCACACAAAAAATATATCAAGCTCACATAAAATAAAATGATTTAAACTTTTTAAAAATTATAAGATGATTCCCAAGTCCCAATTCAAAGCAGGGTAGCTCCAGGTGGTCATGACCCACTACTCTCATCAGCCATGTGGATGTACCCCTTACACAGAGCAGTAGCTCATCTCTGTCGGTCTGGGTTCTCTCTGAGTCAAGCCCTGTCTCTATACCTCACTCCTAAAAAGCGTCTTTTCCCTCAGAATCCTCACAGCTGGGGCATTGGGGTTGTGTCAGTTCTATTCTACCAGTATCTGTTAAATAACAGTAAAATGCATGTGTAAAAGTATGTGTCATTTAGAATAGCCACCCTAGTCATTTTCTTTCTTATGTCAAGCATGTACTCTGGGCCTGTGTAATCAGAATAAACAGAGGGCCTGCTCTTGTCTTGATGCAATCAGACCGGAAAACAGAAGCATGAAAGAGCAATTCTAATGCTGCTGTCTTATTCCTACAGGACTGCATTTGTTTGCAGTGCTGAGGATCAAACTCAAGGCCTCACGCATGTGACACTTGCATTGTGTGTGTGTGTGTGTGTGTGTGTGTGTGTGTGTGTGTGTGTGTGTGTGTGTTTACAGGCAGGGGTGGAGCCCATTTTATCCAATCAGTCACACACAAAAAATATATCAAGCTCAAATAAAATAAAATGATTTAAACTTTTTAAAAATTATAAGATTATTCCCAAGTTTCTATGCTCCAAGACATGTACTATCAAATAAAAATATGGCCACTACCAGAGTTGGAAAAAAAAAAAAGCAAAGTTAGTTTACTTTTTGTCAGGCAGAAGAAAGTCACATCATCCAATAAACCAGGTTAGCTGGTGCCCTGGGGCAGTAGTTGAAAGACCTATGTGATAAGGGAAAAGAAAATGAGATTACTACATAAAGCAAGGTTTTTGGTTCAAGTCTCCACAGTTAGCATATGTCTTAGTTTCTTTTGTCAATGCTCTGGCAAAATACCTGTCAGGAGCAACATGAAGAAGAACAGCTTGGTTTAGATGATGGTTGAAAGGGATGCAGTCAATTCTGGTGGAGAAATCATAGCAAGGAAGGGAAGCAACTGGGTACATTACAGCTCTTTACTCAGGAAGAAGAAAGACAAATGCTGGTCAGCTCATTTTCTCCCTTTTCCCTTTTTATTCACTCTAGGACCCCAGTCCATGGGTCAGAGCCATCCATATTCAGGCTAAATTTTCCCTCCCCAGTTAATCTCTCTGTATCCAATTAAGTGAAGATTAGTCATCACAGTTAATAAGTAGATCATATCTTCTTTGTTATTATACCAAGCTGGCCAAAATCCCAAGAGAGTTCCCAAGGAAGTCCACAGTACTCACATCAAGTCTCTGGTATATCCAGGGTCTAGGAGAGGTGATTTCCTATGAAGATAGCTCAGATTGGCAATGACTTGAAACAGTTTGTTTCCTACCTCCAATTTATAGATGGGAACTGTAAGAATATCAGATATGGCTCTTTTCTAGCAAATACTATAAAACTTGTGTTTAGGACAAGAAATTCAAAATCATTTTATCTTTCCCACCTTGTAAGACTTTTGCACAAATGTTTTTAATCCTCCCACCCAGTGAAACCTTTGTTTACACAGAGGCCCACTGCTTCAGTCTAGGAATTTGCTACTAGGCACAGTAACCTTTTTTTCCTAAGAAGAGTTCCCCCTTCCCCCTTCTTCCACTTCCTGTGTGCCAATTATTTTCGGACTCTGAATAAGATTTCGAGATGGGACCCCAGTCAATGGGGAAAAGACACAGCTATCACCTGAGTTAGAATAAAAGCCAAGTGCTCTTCCTGAGAACACGCTCTTGATCAAGAGTAAAGTTTGCTTTCTCCAGATATTTCAGCTGGAGTAGCAGCCCCTTTGCAACTGCATACTTATTTCTAGCAGAACTCAAATCTAGCCTCTGTCAGTCAGACAGGAAGTGACAAAGATACACATTGGTTTCAAAGTCCCAAGATACCCTTCCCCACCCTCTTGGGTGACCAAATTTTATTGAAAGCCTCAAAGATTAAGTAGGACAAAGGGTGAGTCTGGGTACCACAGCAGTAAAGCTCGGATAAGTATGTCATTCTCAACACAAACCGGATAAAATTCAGATTCTCTGGAAGCTGCACCAAGTGATGCAAATGAAACTTATCATTTCATCATATCCTTTCTTAAGGACATAACAAGGGGAATTCACAGAGCAAGGATATGCAAAACCTAATGAAAACACAATTCTCTTAAATCTTTCAAACTTCTCTTTTTAGAGCTCACTTGAAATGATAGTATGACTTCAGAGGATATATTTTTTTTAAACAAATGCAAACTGTATTAGCATTGGCTTAATCCACCCAGCATGATATTAACAGTAACCAAAAATAATACAGCTTTTCAACTAGAATCAGATTGAAAGTGTGAAATTGAGTACTAAAAAGACTTTCTTTACAATGAAAACCTTAAGTATCAGTATGTATAGTGAAGGAAGGAAATTTTTCATTGCGTTTTCCCATTAGTATTAAAGATATAAACCATAACATCTTTAAAAATAAAATACCTACATAAAAAATTTTAATAAGAAACATTCAAGTGGGAAATTGGAGAACATTAATCAAGAGATTTGCTGGGCCAATAATGTTTTAATTTAGGATTATTCAAACATTTGATTATGTGCCCCCACTTACAGAGTCAACGATGTCTTAATTTTGATCTCCCCAGTAAACTGTAATGCTTCTCTGAGAAGGAAACATGATGAACTATACTGACCACTGATTGGTCCTTTGGGGGAAAACTTAAATGAGATAAACACAAAATTACCAAATGAAAGCTTTCTTTCCAAAAGAATACTGTATCTACTTACTGAAGCTCAGGGATCCAGAGTAAACAGTAAAAGCCCTGGGATGTTGTGCTCACCACACAGAACCTCAGCTACACTGCTGAACCCACCTGCTGGGTACTTCGTTGAGATTCCTCCTATAAACATCTAATACAAGTGAAACAAGACTAAATGCATTTAGGGTGTAACTAGCTTTATGAAAACAGAGTTGCCAATAAAGCATGCGCGCACACACACACACACACACGGATGAAGAAAGAAAGAAAGAAAGAAAGAAAGAAAGAAAGAAAGAAAGAAAGAAAGAAGGAGG
>NW_021604670.1:655389-675331 GCF_004785775.1 Grammomys surdaster
AGGAAGGGAGGGAGGGAGGGAGGGAGGGAGGGAGGAAGGGAGGAAGGGAGGAAGGGAGGAAGGGAGGAAGGGAGGAAGGGAGGAAGGGAGAAAGGAAGAGAAGAAAAGCTTGGGTAGACTCAGTGCCTTCCTGCAAAGCCATCTTTCATAGTTTCTGTAAGACTTTAATAATGATAAGCAATCTTGAGATGCCCAATCTGGGAAGCCTCAGGGATGCAGAATATCACTATGCTGACTATATCCAATGCAAACTTTCATCACAAGTAATTACAAGATTCCATGGCTTAATGTCAGTACAATTTCCCTTTAAGAATGATTTCATTCTGTAGTATCCTAATAATTCTGTGATATCCACTTCAATAAACACTGATAGAACCATAAATACCCCCCAGGCAGCTATGGATATTTGCAAGTACTATGTTTTCTAAGTTGCCCTTGTCAGGGTATTTAGCCCAGCAATACAAAAAGTAACTACTACAGAGGCTTTCTCGGGATTGACTATAGGCAATCATAATGCACAGCTAAGACCTCCCTGTGAGTCCTCTCATTACTGTGGCCTGAAGCAGCTGTGATGCCAATGTTGTCATTCTCCTGTCTCATTGCCCAGCTATCTGAAAGTCAGAAACTGCAAATGATGTCTCCACGTTCACACAGTCTACAATGGATGGGTGGGCATGCAGGACAGCTTCATTTCTCCTTCCTTCAGGACTGGACAGGTCCTGATATGCCTACACACCTTTTACTCCCCACCCCCATCTTTGTTCACCCCTGAGAATATTCCGCTATAAAAATAGAGATGATGTAATCTATCACCTTGGATTCTCTAAGTCCTCACTACTTGCAGTGTAGCCCACAGACCAGCACTATCAGTAGCACTGGGATCCAGCTAGAAATACAGAACTTCAGATATACTAAATTATAGTCTCACTAACAAACATATGCACATTGAAGTTTGAAAAGCTCTGAATGCAAGGATATGGGGGTGTTCTGAAAACTGCAAAGTCAGGTGTACCGTGTTAAGAGTAATATGATAAAACTGAGTAGCTATGCTCCAATGAACAGAATTTCCACTCATAGTCTTTGCTAGACACTTGCTGTCTTGCCAAGACAGGCATTTCCCTGAGTAAATTGGTTCATGGAAACACAATTACATGGAGCATATAAAAATCTTTTTAACATTTTATTTTTAAGATTGTGATATGATTACAACCTTTCTCTCTTCCTTTTCCTCCCTCCAAACTCTCCCACATACCCCACCTTGCTTTCCCTCAAATTCATGACTTCTTTTTGCACCAATTATTATTACATGCGTGCATGTGTATGTACATACATATATATTCCTAAATATAAACTGTTCCGTCTTTATAATGCTACATTATGCTTTCAAGTCTAGTTGTTTGGCACTGGACAACCAATTGCCATATTCTTCCCTCCAAAGATTGACCACTTTTCTACTCTCAGCTTTCTTCAGTTCTCTGTGTAAAGTTGAGGTTCTATGGTCTTTCCCCGTTCATTTTGGCGTGTCCATAGGTGTCTACTCATTCAACTCACATTTGGACAGTTATGATGGTTGAGACTTTATGGGCAGGGATTCTGATATTACTAGGAGACATGATCTTACAACAAACTGGCTCTTATTCTGCACCCCACCCCACCCTCTGCACTGTTTCCTGAGTCTTTGGTGCAATGAAATTCTGTAGATGTGTATACTGAGACTCGGCCCAACAACCCTGCATTTTGATTGGATGTAGTTTTGTGTAGTGGTCTGTCTGTTGCAAAGAAAAATTTCCTTGATAAGGACTTTGGGCTTGGCATGGGCTTTTGAAATCTCAAAGCTCATATACACTTCCTCCAATAAGGCCATATCTTCTGTCTTACTTAGCATTTTATTGCTGCAACAAAACACCACAAATAAGAAGCAAGTTGGGGAAGAAAGAGCTTATTAAGTTTATAGTTCCACGTTGCTGTTCATCCAGAAGTCAAGACAGGAACTCAAATGAGGCAGGAACCTGGTGGCAGGAACTGATGCAGAGGCAATGGAGGGGTGCTGCTTACTGGCTTTCTTCTTATGGCCTGCTTTATTATAGAACCCAGTACCATTAGCCCAGAAATGGCACCACCTACAATGGGATGGGCTCTCCCCTATTGATGACTACTTAAGAAAAGCCTTATAGCTGGATCTCATGGAAGTATTTTCTCAACTAAGTCTCCACCCTCTCTAATAACTCTAGCTTGTGTCAAGTTGACACACAAAACCAGCTTAAGATGTGTACCTTTTAATATTTTCAAATGGTCACAATCTCTTGTGTCTAAACATTCAAATATATAAGTCTATAGGGGTCATTCGTCTTCTAGTTACTACATTCCGCTCCCTGGCCCCCAAAGGCTTATAACCATATCATAATTAGAAAATGTATCCAGTTCAAGTTCAAAAGTTCTCACAGTCTATCACTCTCAACTGATAGTTTAAAAGTTCAAAGTTTCTTTTGAGACTCATGTCAATCTTCTAACTGTGACTCATAGTAAAAGCAAAATCAAAAAACTAGTCACATACTTCCAACATATAGACTACACATTACCATTCCAAAACAGAGAAAGCAGAGTAAAGTAAGAAGATACTGGATCAAAGCAAGATTGAAAGCCATCAGGGCAAACCTTAAATTCTACTTCTCTATGCCTGATGTCAAAACATTCTACAGCTCTCCAACTTCTTTCAGCTTTATTGACTGCAATACATTTCTCTTTTGCTGGTTCCACCATGCTCCACAGCTTTCTTCAGCAGTCATCCCAACTTTGGCATCTCTAACATCTTGGATTTCCAAGGCAATCTACTCTTGTAGCTTTATACTTTCACTCCTTGGTCTCTCTGGGCCTCTTTTCAGGGACAACCCTGACACATACTTGACCTCTATGGCTTTGTTAGAGGAGGAAGGGAAATTCTACAACCTCTTTCTTCTATCTTTGACTCTAAAGCCAGAACCATGTAGCTGAAGCTGCCAAGTCTGTTGCTTGATGGGGCTGGAACTTTATCACTGTTTTAAATTACATTTGCACAAGCTTTTTGTTTTTGATGATTTCCTTCACTGCTTAAGATTGTGTTTAATTCTTTGCTACAACTTAGACGCTTATCCGGATGGGGTTTTGCCCTGAGGTCACCACTCACTTTATTTCATTTAGCATTAGATTTTTCTTTAAGCATTTGATCTCCTTGAGCATTGGACATAGCTCCATTATATTTACTTCCTGGTGCTCTTTTTCAGCTCAAACTATACATTGCATATTTTTCCTTGCTCAGATTGCTTCTTTTCATTATAGATCTGTATAACAGTGACCACTAATAACCATATGACAGAGTCAATAGAAGACTGTCTTGAAATCTCCTCTGTCAATATCATTACTTTAAAACCCTTCAACTTAAGCAGATTTTTTTAGACAAGAGCAAAACTCAGTCACATTCTTTGGCAAAATATCAAAAGAACAGTCTTTAATCCAATTACAAATATTTTTCTTACCTGAAACCATTAAGCCAGGTCCCCACATTGTCATCTGCATCTCTCTCTTCCATGCTTCTATTATCATGGCCCAATAAGCCACTTAAAGTGTCCAACCAATTTTCTAGTCCAAAGTCCCAAAGTCTTTTATACTCCCCCAACAAGCAGCATGATCAGGCCTATTCAACTTCTTGGTACCAACTTCTTTCTTAGTCACTATTCTATTGCTGTGAAGAGACAAAGCTTTGTAAAAGAAAGCATTTTATTGGAGTATTGCTTACACTTTCAGAGACTTAGCCCATTTTCATCATGGCAGGGAGCAGAGCAGCATACATGCAGATATGATGCTGGAGCAGTAGCTGAGAGCTACATCCTGGTCTGTGGGCAGAAAGAAGGAGAGAGAGAGAGAAAGAGAGAAAGAGAGAGAGGGGGGGAAGAAGAAGAAGAAGGAGGAGGAGGAGGAGGAGGAGGAGGAGGAGAGGCAGAAACACAGAGAGAGAGAGAGACAGAGAGAGACATAGAGAGACAGAGAGAGAGAGACAGAGAGACACAGAGAGACACACAGAGAGAGACAGAGAGACAGAGACAGAGACAAGAGACAGACTCTGGATTTGTCATGGGCTTTGAAAATCTCTAAGTCCACCACCATGTACACATTTCCTCCAACAGGGTCACACTTCCGAAGCCTTTTAAACCTTTCCAATAGTGCTACTTCCTGATGACTAAAGTAAGAATTCAAGTGAGCCTATGGGAGTGTGATGATTATATATGCTTGGCCTAGGGAGTGAACTATTAGGAGGAATAGTCTTGTTGGAATAGGTGTCCCACTATGGACATGGGCTTTAATACCTTTGTCCTAGCTACCTGGAAGTCAGTATTCTGCGAGCAGGCTTCAGATGAAGATGTAGAACTCTCGGGTCCTTCTGTACCATACCTGCCTGGTAGCTACTATGCTTCACCTTGATGATAATGGACAAAACCTCTGAACCTGTAAACCATCTCCAATTAAATGTTGTCTGTACAAGAGTTGACTTGGTCATGGTGTCTGTTCATAGCAATAAAACCCTAACTAAGACAGAGGACTATTCTTATTCAAACCACCATAATAACTAACAGTTATATACAGCTATGATACCTATGTACCATATCAACAATGAGCATGTGACCATAACTCTAACTATGAACTAGTGGCATACATACCTTGACAGTAACCAACAGCTAGCTCTCTGAGTGGACTTTAGACCTGCTCAATAAGAAAAAACATGTCTAGTTTCCTACTAAGTACTGGACAGTTAGTAATTACTCACTGTTAGTAAAATCATGGTTATTGGAAGAGAGTCTAATAAGTTAAAAAATTATCACCAATCTGAAATTTAAATTTACCCAAGTTTCCTGTACTTTGTCTGATAATATTGCCCTAAATGGACCTAGTTGCCATTCAAGCATATTTCCCAAAGTTTGGTGTATTCATTTAGTTGTGTTGTGTTGTCTCCTGACACTGGACAAGTGCAAGGAGGTGAAGGAATCCCCAAGTACCTACCATTTCTTAGTCAATTCAGTCTACAAGGGTGGCTGTGGGGAAGTGCATGGCTTCTTAGACACATAGTGTCTCAAGCCTGATTTTAGACCTAGAGAGTTGTTTGCATTAATGTAATTGACACTGCTGGTGAGGCAGCTGTAAGTAAGGAATAGTATAACATTGCTTTTTATCTTTTTCAAAATGCTGAATGATGCATTTAGAGTAGGGTTATGGGGACAGAAAAAGTGAGCATAAACTGGGGACTTCCCATTGTCTCTTGTGCCATCATCACCTTGCATATTAGTTGCAATGCTGAGCTAGTGTTACGGTCTTAGTAATACAAGTTCATAGTTTTTCACAAGGGTTATGTTAAACCCTGGCTATCATTGTGTCAGAATGAATGGTTTCACAGTCTCACAAATCCTCTGTGCTCCACATATCTCTCCTTCCTCCTCCCACTACTCTGGTTTGTTAAAAACAAATAATAAATGAAAATGAAAACAATCTATAAGGACAATTGAGTTTTCAACAGTGAAATGAATACAAAGATTAAATGATTTGCCCAAGATTGCTAACCTGAGTTTTCAACTCAAGTCTATCCTTCTTCGCAAGCTGGGTTTTCTCAGATGCCCAGGCAAGGGGATGTTGGTATTCTTTGAGATTTCAGTGATGGTTACCATTTTGGTCCCTTTTGGGACTTCAGGAAGATAGACCTTTGACTTACTGAGAAGTCCATGGAGGCCCAGCTCGTCAGTTATACTGTAGTTGAATTTCCAGGATGAATGGTTCCCCATGAGTTGTTTTGTACCTCATTCAAGTAGTTTACAATTTACAAATGGGAAAACTGAGAAATGCTATCAATCCTGAATGGGTTTTCTAATTATCCCTTAATCAGCTGCTAATGGGCCTTAGCTGGTAGCCCTAGGCTTCTGATATAGATCCAGCTGGCTAAAGTGGAGGAGAAGCTGAAGTGTACGGCTGGCCTTATCAATGGGAAGCCTCAAGGTGTGGTGGAAAGTATCTTTATTTTTCCTGCCCTGCCCTTTCCTTCTAGTGTTCCAGGACAGCCCTGAAGTATCTTGACAGAATCCATGGTAGTCAAAGCAGTGAGGAGCCAAACAAATAGTGAGCTATTAGCAAGGAGAGGACACTAGCCAACAAATGGCCACTGTAGGTTTACAAAGTGCTGGGTATTGTGTTGAGTCTTCTTGATCTTGTGAGGATGGGTGGTGGAGGAAGCGGTCAGTAAAGATGTGTAGATAGGAGGATTCACAGACTATGCTTGAGAGAGGAAGCCATGAATCAGATGGACCTATAGGCTAGCAAAAGAGCGTAGGAAGTTAACATTGCTGAGCACTCTCTTAAGAGTGCCTTTTAATTAATTAACATTAAAATGATATATTAGTGGGAGGTTCTAGGTATCAAACCTAGGATCTCATGCATATAAGGCAATGCTACCAACTTAACAATATCTCTAAGATAGTTTAATAATGTAGTACTTCTGATAATAGCTGCCATGAGTTGTGTATCTATGACATATACATTAGATCATCAAAATGGCCAAGTAAATGGAGTTTTACTGTATCTATTTTATACATACTGAGGCTAAAAGTCACAGAAGTTCCTAGCACTGTGCTCACTGGAACTCTGTCCCGTGATGGCTCTTGTCATTTTGTTAGCTTATAGTTTTAGATGATGTACATCATACAGATACATATTTTAAAGATCAAAAGGAAAAGGAAATAAAATTCCATCCTGTGTTAGTAAAGACCCAATCAGGAGAATTATTTTAACAGATATAATTTAATATAAAGAGCTGCTGTCTGGAAGTTTAAGGATTTAAATGGCAAATGATAATGCTAAGGTACTGTAGGGAAAGGCTGTAAGTAGTAGCTACTTACAAAGCTAGGTAACAGAAGGAAAAGACTGTCATTATAAAATATAACTATGGGGTAAAGACCTTCATAGAGCTGAAACTCAGACTGAGAAGGGACACTAATGGTGTCCCAGAGTTTGAAGGATAAATTGCATTTACCTGGCCCACAGATCTCTGAGAAAGGGCTCAGGTTTGCTGGTGCCACTGAGCAGACACAATGACACAGATTCTGTGTTGAAAAAAATTAGAAGTAGATTGGATTTAACTGCTGACCCTAAAAATGATTGCTACTTTCAAAGTGAGCATGTCTTCACTTCAGAGTGAACATATCCTCACTCACACTATAGGCTGAAAATATAAACAGGAATCAGGAAGAAACAATTCATTCTTTTGGCCCTCCAAGTGTGCAGGTTTCTCCTAGTGACCCCCATTAGCTGAGTTCAACAGTACTAGGTGGCCAAGAGGAAATGCCACAAAGTCCTAGTCCTGGCATCTCAAAGCCTACCTTGTGGTGTACTGAAATGTAACTGACGTTTAGCCTTTAAGCACTTCTAACTAGTTTAACACCTTTAACTAGCTTCTAACTAGTTTCTCCTTTCTCTCCTAATTCTCTTTAATCAATAAATTTTGTACAAGATTCATTGATTGTCTCAATGCATAAATCATAAAAGCATTTCTCTACTCAATCCTACAGATCTGATTCCTATAACAGGGAAAGCTGTGATTTATCCTTAGTATCTTAAGCCTTGTGCTAAAGTATTCCTCTGAATGGTCACCACTGTACTTTTGAGTTTCTTCACTACATTGAGCTCCATACTACCTCAGAGACCCTAGACTCAATTCTCCCTTGCCGTGTTCTCTCTCATCTCTCAGTGCTTAATCTAACAGTTTTTTACCACCATCTGTTTGTTAGCCCACATCGAAGTCTAAATAGACAACATCCTTGTACCATTTTCTCTTACTGTATACTTCATATATTTCTGTATAAAGTGCTTCATGCAAGTTGAAATTATTTAACATCTATTAGGCCATTAGGTTCATTAGAGGAGAAATTCTGTTCATTTTGTTGTTTCTTACTAAGCACTAGCTCTGACACACAGTCATGATTCTGAAGTACTCCTTGAGGCAGGCATAGGCTTTTCTGTAGTCTACATGTTGCTGACTCTTCATATTGTACTTACGACACACAGGGACTTCCTCTTCCATGACTTACACAATGGTGGATGGACATAGCATGGGTGAAATGTCATTGGCTCTTCGTTTATAGAGAATACTCACAGACAAGGTCATTTACAGATCTGATGGATCCTTTGGTGCATTTCAAGGCTCTGATCTGAAGCTGGTGGTGGACACTCTGGAATGAGAGGAGGCTGTAACCACAGCTACGTATGTCCATAACAACCTCATACCACATAAAGGAGTAATGGAGAATGAAGGCTATGGATTTCTTGGCTTTGGAACCCAGCCATACCATTGGACTACCCACATGACCTTAGGAAATTTACTTATTCTTATTGTATTTAAGCTTATTGAGTATTCATATAAAGATCAGTACAAACATAGTTGCCAATGGTAAAAACAAAATTAAGACATTTATGTAGGGCTGTCTGTGCATGGAAATATAAGCACCCAATAAATATCACTACTTGCCCTCAGTTAACTCTTTGCCTGTAATAAACCACACCTACCTCTTGTCACTCACTTCCAACATAGCTTATTACACAGGGTCCCAACCTGAAATCCTTTTTTTTTTTTTATCTCACACAAGCTTCAGCCTGTCTGTCTTTTGAGCATCCTATTTCCAAGTATAACTCTCAAGTGTTCCCATGTCAAGGTGATTCTTGTACATTAATTTGGATCTTTTAAGTGTACTACATATTTTTCAAAACCACATCTTAATCTTGCGCTGTTATTTGTTTTGCTAGTGAGATTTTGGACATGAACTTGGCTCAGTGGTAATTGCTTAAATCCTTTCCAGTACAAGGCAGAAGACCCTCTTGGTTCTGGTTTAAGAAGTTGTAGCACTTCTCACTATAGACAATCATTCTAGCCAGTTTAAACAACACGGAATTTATTTAAATTACGTGTAGAAGAAGATTATTATTCACTACCATATACTATTTTCCTCCCTTTAATGCTAGAACTTTACTTCAAGATTTAACCTAACATGTATTTGGCTACCTGTGTAAGGATTGCTTTTTCCATCCCGTTATGGCTGGGCAGTGTCCCATGGATATGATAAGGTTAATGGGATATGTGTGAACGGTATGCATGAAGTTTTAGGTAATGTACTTAATGTATTTTTCCTCCAGATTTCATTTTAAATTATGCATATGTTGGGTTGGGGATGGGAAATATGTGCACATCATTGGAGATTTCCTGGATGCTAGAAGCACAGGTTCTCCCTGGAACTGAAATTACAAGAGTTATGAGCTGACCAACATGGCTGCTGGCATGCAAACTCAGGCCCTCTGCAAAAGCAGCAAGTACTCTTAACCTCTGAGTCCCAGCCTTAAAGTCATTTACTTAAAAGAAAGAGAAAAAGGTGCTTTCTATCAAGCATGAGAGAACTTAAGTTCCATTCTTGGGACCCACAATGTAGAAGAAAAAAAAACCTGTTTCTTACAAGGTGTTCTCTGACCTCTATATGAATGCTATGATATGCATGCATGTACAGATGCACATATACTTACACAGATATACACATGCACACACACACACATATATATATACACACACACACACACAAATACACACACACAGACACACAAACATATAAACACATATCTCACACAGATCAAATAAATGTTAAAGATGCAGTAACAGCTTCCCCTGGATTATATACTTTCAACTTCCTATGCCCTAGAATACTGGTGGCAATTGCTTCATTGTTAGGGTTAGAGCTACAGACAGGAACGATGGTAGGACATAGCACACCAACAAATTTAAAACTTGAATACTGAAGTAACATGGCCACCCTATTGCCCTGCAATACCCACCAGCTTATAATTTTATGGAAAAGAATGACAAATTTTCTATCTTGCTTAGGCGATCTCGTTTAGCTTAACATTTAGTTAGATGTTAGTATAAACATCTCTTATCTAGTTTATACTAACAAAACAGCTGAACCAAAGTCTCAGTAGAAAACAACCTAGCTTTAAAATGGCCCACACAGTCACATGACTGGGAAGCCTGAAGAGGCATTCTAGCTGAGCTTTTAGAAATTATTCCAAAGTTCTGGGCAATTCTGAAGCCTGTCTTTTCTTGTACCTTCTATGAAATGGAAGCCTTTTATTGTAAACCCATCTCAAAATTCTGTGAGCTTGACAAGCTGTGTCACAGTCTACACCAGCACTGTTTGTCTCGTGCATGCATATTGCCATAAACAAAATGACTGAGGCCACATTGGGCTCTCCACTGATAGTGCTGTAGAAAAATCTAAATATCCTCACAACTTTCCTGTCCAGGGCCGTGGTACAGGCAGCAGGAACATGTCTTCATTTCTATATTCTAGAATTCACCCTCATTCATCTCACTGGCTAAACCTAAACCCTGGTTGGTAAAGGAGTTAAGGACCTGATATCTCAAATACGGCCCCAGGGTAGACTGAAGGAAACAGCTGAGGCAGGAACGTCCCTCTGTTTTCCTTCAGCTCTTTTCCCCTGAAGCAATTTAGGGGAAGGATGTTTCTAACGTTTGCCTGAAGCAAGTCATAAGGCATTTATCTGAGAGGTAAGCTCCCCACACCAGTGGGCAATTCCTCTTCAGAGAAAAGTTCACAGAGAAGCATCTGCAGAGACCTCAGTTCTATGTCCCCCTAACACCCATTTATGTCAGCAACACTGTCTGCTACTTAGCTGACCTATTGATTATTCAGATTTGCTTTTTGGTATTTTCATTTTTAATGAAGGCTCCTGTGTCCATAAAATGTTTTATTATTTAAATATTATAACATATATTAGTATTCATTAACTATACCTGTATGTTCTTCTCTCAATAATCAGCCTCGAGTATAGGAGTCAGAGACACGAGCCTGGTGTGGGTGAGTAAAAGGGGTTCTTCCTCTCAACAGAGGAACACCTGGAGTTTTAGAGAGGGACTTCTTGTCCAAGTCCCACACACATACTGGAATAGGAAGGATGTTCAGGGAAGCCTTGAGCAGGTGGTGTGTGAACTAATTCCCAGCAGGGATGCATTACAGCTTTATGACAGCACTTGGACTCTGGGGTGAGATCATGCCGAGTTTCATCCTGTCAATCATTACCTAGGACCTCAAGGAAGCTCAGTGTAAACCTGGATGCAAAGGAATGCTTACCCCACTCAAGAGAGGGAGAGAGAGTGGGAGAGGGAAAGGGAGAGAGAGCGGGAGAGGGAGAGGGCTAAAGTTATGTTTTAAGTTTTAATTACTATGCTGAGGAGATCTATAAAACAAAAATGCCTCTAGCCTGTAAGCCCCACTTGCTCAAGGACAGATAACTTCCTGGAGTTCTAGGGGCTATTGTTTATGTAAAATAACAAGCCGTTCATTTTCACTTCTATAAACAAAGTTGGTTGCCCTAACAACATAAGATGTTCTTGATCACATTTAGGCAGGACGTATATAGATAGGAAGTATGTCAGGATTTATGATTGTCCCCAATTGGACTAAGGCAAGAAGTACATAGCCTTGTGGATTTTGCCTTTATAAGCACCTAACTAACTTAATTCATGGAAATTCTCTGGGAATCCTGGTATGGACCTGGCCATACCCAGCAGTATCCTGTCCATTATCCTGACCAGTATTTAATAAAGCTTGTTTCCAATTTGATTCAAAAAAAAAAAAAAACAACCTGTGGTAGTGGTCTTATTTTCACCCTGTGGAATTAACCTCAGACACACCAGTGTAGAGGTATCATCTCATCCATTTGAGTGTGCAAATAGCTGAACACTCATTCCACAAACAGCTGGCCTGCTTAGCATGAGAAGAAGCAAACAGCATAGGCCAGGAACTCCTATACTCAGTACAGCACAGTAGCCAGCACCTGTGCCAAAGGGAACTAATATTTGAGGGATGCTTAGCCCTCACCTTTGCCTGTCTTTGACTTTCCCAAAGTTCCTTGGTGTTGTGGCCCTTCTTGGCTTCCCTACCTTTAATTATTTTCAAACATGTCCTGGATTTTTCTCAAATACAATTACAGTATGAGTTTGGGCCCAATCTAGTACTGATGAACCCTGGTTTCCAACTGAGAATGTCTCTTATCCTACCATTGTTATCTCCTGTGACCTCAGGCATATAGCTCTGAGGGCAGGAGAAGATTGTAGACATGCTGTTGTTTTGAAGTGTGTTGAAAGATGAAATGTTAGAAGATGCTCACTTAACCATGTGGCCCTGAGACCTAGAACACATTTCCTAATGAATCAAAAATATAGAAAACCAAACTGAGTTCTGCAAGATTGCAATCTGGAGAAGCAGGTTGGTGTTTGAAGATATGTATGAACTTTCCTCAAATGATCCCCCATCCCCATTCATAGAATGTAGGAGCTAGCTGGTCTAGAGAGTTTTAAATGCGAATATGCATACAAATCACCATATTTGTTAAAATGCTTGGGATTCTGAACATCTCTCAAGCTCCTACTGACGCTAGTGTTGTACAGTAGAGCAGCATTGGATAGGTGATGGTTCAGAAGTCTTCTCAAGCTCCTGGGACTTGTGAACTACACACATGATTTTAATAACAATAATACCTTATGTGTGTTTCAATGCACATATTTATACATATACCTGTTAAGTTGTACATATAACAATTGACTACAAAATTCTGACATTCCAGAAATATTTTGAAAAATATCAAGGCTAGAAACATTTCAAGTACTCCCTTTCCCACAAGAAAGAACTATTAGCTGGGCAAAGCATAGTGCTGTTGATTGCCTTATTTTTTTTATATCTATTTTTCTTGGAGTAAACATTTTAAATAAACAGTGTCTTAAAAAAAAAGACTATGACAACCTTCTAGAAAGTTCATGATGTCCTACTGTCCCTGCTCAATCAATCTCCAATGTGGTTTCAGTTTTGGGGTTTTGTTGTTGTTTTGATTTTTGTTTTTGTTTGTTTGTATTTGGTAATTATTAACATTTCTTCTCTTTATAAAAATAACTGTAACACGCAGGATGGTACAGGACAAGGTTGTGAGTTTGGGACTAAGAAGGCAAAAAGTCAGAGGTCTTTGTGAGGCATCTTCAGATACAGGTTTAGAGCTTGTGACTACAGAAAGGGACCTTATAGAACTAAGGGGTGGTATGAGGTGGAAATACAGCCTCAGTAATCTGACTGTTGTGTGTAGCTTTTGCTACCCTGCCCAAGTTCTGCCAATGGGCCATGCTACCAGCCACTGCCCAGACACAGACACACACAATTGCTCAATTTCAATTTGCCTTCTTGGCTCAACTGCTGGGCACCTTTAATGTACCTTGGCTAGCACACCCTTTCCAGCACTCCCAGCTCGGCACCCTAAATCTGCACTTAACTCCGGTTGCTCAGCTGCCCTCAGTCCCAGCTGAACATCCCCAAGCTCCTGCCTGCAGAAGTGGCCTGTGGCTGCTCAACCCAAGATCTCAAATAAATGGTTGTCTTTTCTCCCTCTGAAGCATGGTTAACTCTCCAGCCTCTCCCAGCTTCCTGAGGGGACCCGGAAGTCTTGCCTATCCTTTCACTCAGCAATTAGCCTGTGGCATCTTTACTGATAGATCAAGAATCAATTGGTCCTTAGCATCAGACAAACTCTTACATCTGACTACCAGGGGTTTCTCAAGTAAGGGCTCTTTCCTGCTCAGTCATTCCTCAGGGACACTGCTCATCTTTTAGGAGCCTGTCTGCAGTATGTTTCCTCTAGAAAATGCATAGTACAAACAGAGATGGGAGCTCAGGGTTCTCGAAAAGATTGTAGACTTGCTGATGTTTTGAGAAAATTTCTGAGTAAGATTCCCAGTTGACCTCAGGACTATATTTAAACTATTTGCTATGTAGTAGTTCCTTGAAGGAGGGAGAAGCAGTAGGAGAACAAAAGGTCACATGTTAGTGGCATAAAAAGGAGTAAACAACTGCTGAGGAGAGAGACTCTGGGTCCAGGGTTACAGTTGTCATGAGCCATAACCTGCCAATCATGTCTGGTGGGCTCTTTGGTGATGTGGCTGCTTTTTGAGCTGTATTTGCTCCTTGTAGGTAACATTATCCATATTCCTGTTAATAACTGCAATAAAAACTCATTTGTTCAATTATTACTTTGGTCTGTTATGGGTTCCCCTTCTGAGGTGATTAGACATATATATTTTATGTCTTGCCAGAAAATGTCTGTCACAGAACACTATCACAGAAGTAATCAGCTTTTTGTCCCTGAAAAACACATCCAATAAAAAAAAAATTAAGGGAGGAAGTAGTCATTTTGGCTCACAGTTTCAGAAGCATCAGGCCATGATCAACTTGTTCCATTGCTGTAGGCCTCATAGTGAAGCAGAGCATCATGCAGCTGGAGGATGTGGTAGAGCAACAATGTTCATGTAGTGGAGGTCAGGAAGCAGAGAAACACACAAAGAGTGGCCAGGGCAAGATCTAACCTTCAGAGATACACCTCTCTCTGACATGCTTCCACCAACCAGGTCCCACTTCCTTATGATGCCTGAATAGGAAATCATCAGTACGTTAGCCCATTTGATAAAGGCTCTTGTAATCCAATCACCTTTTCAGGATTGCATCTCCCACCTGAAGACCAAGTCTTCAGCACATGAGCCTTTTATACCTAGGGCTAGTCATACATTGACCACAACAGCCTCCCCTTTATCCTGGAGCTGCATGTTTTCTTCTGTGGTCCATCTCATCACTGAATATTTGTTGAATAAATGGAAATATCATCTACTGAGAGAGAGTTAAAGTAAGAATTGCTAATAGTCAAGCATCAGGCCATTGACCATGTGACCTACGGATAGATGTTGCAAAAACAGTATGACATAGGGAACAACACACTGGTTTGAGATAAGAGTCTGAACATAGAGGAAGCCCTGATGACATGTTAACATATCACTTGAAAAGCATTTCCCCTGTCTGTGATCATTGCTTTTTATGGGAAAAGGATTCCTATCATTCTCATATGATAAAATGAGATAATATATGACTTATGTCCAAATCTATACTCCCTACCACCATTCCCCCCCCTTCACCCCCCCCCCCAAAAAAAAAACTGGCAGTGCTAAATGCATTGTCCTAAACAGAAGGACTTTGGCCAGGTAAATAGAAGGATTGTTATTAAGTAAATAAACCTAAAGGCAGGTTTCTGTTTACCAAAAAAGCAGATCTTCTAAGGTGGGTTTCCATTGGTTAGGATCCTGCCTTAACCTTCTCCCAAAGGTCAACTTCTTTGGGTGGATATACCTAGTTCCCAACAGCCTGTACAAGCTCAGATCCCCACCGTGATGTCATATAAAATCTTCATGCATTTTTGCCATTTTACTCTTCACTATGCCCCTCCCTCCGCCCAAGAGATTGCCTTGGAAGTTTGATCCCAGTAAACCTTCCTTCCTACCCGCAGAGTGGTCTAGTTTGGTAGTTTTTCTGTGCTGTTACTTATAATAGATATGAGATGTACAAATGCCAACTCTTACAATGGGACATTTAAAATAGATATGAAAGTACTGTCACCAGAGTTGGGCCTGGAACTACACACAAATTGTGGTGATGTTGTTTGTTACAGATACATATGAACCCACATCCTACCCCATTCAGTACTCTGGACAGACTACACTGAGCCTTTAGTGGCAAACAGAATTTCTGTTTTGTCAGCAGTTCCTTTCTGGAACCTGCCAATAAACGTGTTGGGCTGAAAGGGAAATAGACACTTGTTACTTCAGTTGCTTCATTTTCTGTCAAGGCCAAGAAGCCTAGAAGGAATGCTAACACCACCCCAGTTTCTTCATGGGAGAGTCCAGTGTGAAGTATTACAGTACATTGAACCAGGTTCTTCCACTTTCTGATGCATAGCCTCTTCAATAGATGATGCTGGGAAACTGTATGTCCACATGAAGAAGAACCCATATCTCTCAATAAGAAAAAAAAATCAATACAAATGGACCAAGGATCTCAATTTACAATCTAAAACTTTGACACTTCTAGAGTAAACCATAGGTAAAAGTCCTTAAGTTGTAAACTTATACAGGGCCTTTTCAAAAGGACTTCAGTAGCACAGGTTATAAACCCCAAACTGACAAATGAGATTGCATGGGATTAAAAAGCTCTGAGCAGTGAACATCCAATCATCCAACTGTGCCAGGGCTGACTTTAGCTCAGAGTTTCCCTCCGCAATGCTGGAACAAACTAATGCTAATGCGTTGAATGGACAATTTTCAAAGGAAGAAATACAAATGAGGAATAAACATTTGAAAAAAGTTTCCATGTTGATGAAGATGACTTAGCTATTCTAAGTCCCTGCAGCTGTGTTTATGTGCACAAGAAGGACCATTCGCAGGGAGACTAGGGTGCCTGTGTCACGAAGCACAGCAGGGAGCAGGGTGGGGTGTGAATAAGACCAAAGTACAATCATTTATGTGTATGAAAATGTTACAATGAAAATTTTTTCCTAAAATTAAAATTGAAAAAATTCCATAACTGAACATATTTTAGTATAAAATATGTACTGGGTTTGGAAAACAGTGCATAAAAGCATATTTACATATACCTATATATGTAACATGCATGTGCACCTATGATGTGTGTGTATGTGGAGGACAGATGCAGATCTTGTGTGTCTTTCTCACTTGCTCTCTGCCTTACTTTTTAATGTCTGATCCTTCAGTGAACCCTTAGCTCTCTAATTCAGCTAGCCTGGCTGGCCAGGTCTCAAGCATCTTGTTTCTGCCTCTCCAGCAGCAGGGTTACAGGTACGTGCCATGTACCCTGCTTGTTAAGATGGTTGGGAGAGGATGGAACTTATATCCACATGCTAGTGTGGCAAACACTTTATTGACTGTGTCATCTCCTCCCCACCAAAAGTACAACACCACCCTTAATAATTTTCACACTGATTACATGGGTAGATGGCAGTATTTTGAAATAGTGAACAAAAAGGTATTAAATTTTTAAAAGATCATTAATGTTTAACAAAACTACTTTAAACATCTAGCTTGCCAATTAATAGAACTTGTGCCCTTGTCGGCTTTCCTTTTGTCATGTATGGCCTTTTTTATGTTCACATATGTCACATCTATTCCTGATTTCTTTTAGGAGGGCACTTATCATACAGGAGTATTCTATTCATGCTTGTCAAATTGAAATGAGCATATGTATCACTATGTGTTGCATTACATTTATTGATTTCCATATGTTTAACTAATCTTACATCCCTGGGATAAAACCAACTTGGTACTGGCTTATAATTTTCTTAATGTCTTCTTAAATTGAATCTGCACGTATTGATTGGGGGCATTTTCATTTGTGTTCATTGTGGAAATTGGTTTACAGTTTTGTTTGTTGTGTCCTTTTCTGGTTTTGGCATTAGATTAATACATCATAACACATTCGACAGTGTTTCCTTATTTTCATTTTGTTTAAAAGTTTGAGGAATGCTGGGCTAAGCTCTTTCATAAAGGTTCTCCATAACTAGGAATTTAATCCACACAATCTTGTGTTTTTCTTTGTAAGGCAACTTTTTGTTACTTCTTTAATTTCACTGTTTGTATGGATTTGGTTGTGTTGTTTATGTCTTGTTGATTTGAGTAGGCCATGTGTGTCGAGGAAAGTATCCATTCTGTGAGGTTTTCCAGTTTGGAGAATATATAAAAGTTTTCAAAGCATTCCACAAACAGTCTTCTGGATTTCCTTGATATTCATCATGACATTCTTATTTACATTATATTAATTTTGGCCTCCTCCTTTTTTTTTTTTTTTTTTTTGGTGAGTTTCACTAGAGGCTTTCCAATTATTCTTTTTCAAATAACAATTTTTTGTTTGACTTTTTTTCAGTCTCTTTCATTCATTTGTGCCATGATTTTTATTGTTTCCCGACATCCTTTACACCTGCTTGTTCCTGTATTTTAGACCTTACCGTACTTTGTCGGGGATACTTATTTTAGTCTTTCTGAATTTATCATGTAAGCCCTCATAGCTATAAACTCTCCTCTGAGAAAAGTCAAAGCTGAATTCCAAAGACTCTGAGAACTTATACTTTTAATTTCATTTGAATCTAGGAAATTTTAATTTTCTCCCTGATGTCTTCAACAATATGTTGTTCTGTCCGTACTTTCTCTTGTTATTTGATTTTTAGTTTCATTCAACTAAAATCTACTAAGAATTATTTTAATATTTTAATGAAAAATTTGTTTTGTGGCCTAGAGTGTGATCAATTATAATGGCAGTTATAAAGGATGATGAAACTAATATACATCTCATATATGTTGGATGGAATATACTGTAGGTATCTATTAAGTCCTTTTTTATGCTGTAATTTAATTATGATATTACTTTGTTACATTTTGTTTTGCCTAATCTATCTAAAAGTGAGAGAAATAGTTGAAGGCATGCACTATTACTGTATTAGAATTTATCCATTTATGTCCACTACTGTTTATGAAATTGTAAAAACAACATTTGGTGCATACTACATATCTACAGATAATCTATTCGATTAAAACACAGCAGAAAGTTCTTCAAACACACAGATGGAAATGGATATACAACTACAAGAGGCATTTAGAACTCTGGATAGACAGGACCATAGAGGAATATTAGAGTGAATACGTTAAAATATAAATAACTATAAAGATAACAACATAAAAAGTTGTTAAGGGAAAATATCTAAGCACATATAAAAGTAAACACATCAAAACCATATCAGATCTCTCATCAGCAATTATTGCTCTTGCAGAGGACCTAGGTTCAGTTCCCAGAATTCACATAACATAATACATATATATCAACAATATATAATAATCATCTATATTGTTTTATTATACATATGATTTATTTTCATATATGATTAGTATACGTATGAATTATTCCATTTTTAGTATATAGTGACCTTCTTTATATCTTCTGATTAATTTTCATTTGCAATATACTTTATCAGATTATTAAAATAAATATGCTAGCTTGTGTTTGATTTGCATTTGCTTGATGGATTGACTACTAACTTCAACTCTCACACTGTGGGTATTGAGGGATGTTCACAAATTCCTGAAGTTCTGTTGGTTTTTTAGTTGATTAGATTATTGTTTGTTCTACTTTTCCTCTGGGAATATTGGGTGTTTGGTTGATTACTATATCGGATAGAAGTAATGCCGTCTTTGGTCTTCTTCTGTTCAGCTATCTGTCTCATGAAACTTACTTTTTCTTGTGCTCTTATGATCGCTATGTATCGTTCTTCTTTCTCTGTGTACAGTATTCCTTTAAGCATCTTCTGTAATTCTGGCTTAATGATCATGAAATTTTTCATTTTGTGGCTACCTTGAGATATTCTTAGTTCTCTGTCAATTTTAAAATGTTGTAGTATATGCCAGCTTGCTTTGAGAATTATTTGCTTTCATGGCTTGAAATATATTGTTCCAGGCTTTTCTAGTTTTTCTGGCTGTTGATGAAAGATTTGATATTGTTTTGATGTATTTATCTTTGTAGATGATTTGATATTTTTCCTGAACAACTTTTAATATTGTTATATTCATATTTCAACATATTTGCTCTAATGTTACTCTCTGATCATATCTATCTTGTGTTTTAAGTGCCTCTTGTTATTGGATGTCTATTTCCATCTATACATTTGAAGACAGTCCTGCTATATTTTCATTGAGTAGATTTTGTGTAATTTTACTTTTCACCTTATCTCCTTCTATTCTTAGGGTTCTCTTGAAGATGTCCCAGAGTTCTTACACACCTTGGTCATGTTCATTAATTTTGTTTGTTTGTTTTTCTTTATTGATGCTTGAATGAAGTATTTCCTGTATCTTGTTCCACATAAGACTCTGTTCAGACAGAGAGGGAGAGAGAGAGAGAGAAAGAGAGAGAGAGAGAGAGAGAGAGAGAGAGAGAGAGAGAGAGAGAGA
>NW_021604670.1:675341-680367 GCF_004785775.1 Grammomys surdaster
GAGAGAGAGAGAGAGAGAGAGAGAGAGAGAGAGAGAGAGAGAGAGAGGAGAGGAGAGAGAGAGAGAGAGAGAGAGAGAGAGAAAATGGGGAAAAGTCTTCTGTGCTGGTGTTGGTTTGGGGTTAAGAATGGCTCAGTAGTTAAGAACACTTTTTACTCTTACAGAGGACCTGAGTTCAATTCCCAGCATCCACATAGTAGCTCACAACCATTTTTACTACAGTTACTGGGGATCTGAAACTCTCTTCTGGCATGCACAGGCACCAGGAACACATATAGTACAAATATATACATGCAAACAAACACTCATACATATGCAATAAAATAAAAATAAATATTTTTAGAGGACTCCTCTAGAAAATAATTCACATTTAATTTGAAACACTCAAGAGTTACTCTCCTACATGAAATGCCAAGTTACTGTCTTTAGCTAATTTAGCATCCCTGTATACGAAGTCCTATTTATACTCTACAAGGTCAGCAAACAGCATCCTAGAAAAAAGGGAGCCCTGAAGACAGGAGGGACCCTTGTAGACCACTGCCCATGGTGATCTCCTTGCATACTTGTTGCAGTATATTTGATCACACTGTAAACCCCAAGATTGTGTTATTTACTTTAAAACGCTGTTTCTAGTTGTGGTATGGCTCACCCTTAGCACACACCTTAAATCCTTCTAGTTGAAATACAGACATGCCCTTACTACACACCTTTAATCCCAAACAATGAAGGGAAAGTTAGTTTGTAGAAGGAAGCACCCATGTTTGAAAGTGATGTCTTATAGAGTGGCAGACAAAGTGATGAATCAGAGAAAGATTTGACAGAATAGGATACACCCAACTCTCAGGAGAAGAGAGAGGAAAGGGAAGCTACTTGAGAGAGAACAGTGCAGAAAAGAAACAGAGAGCAGGCAGGCAGTTTTACCAGGATAGTTTTACAAAGACAGATTAAAGAGTGAACAAGCTAAGCACAGGTAAAGACACAATGAGCCAGAGAATGAGAAAAAGTCAATGCCAATAGAATAGAATGTATTGCGAAAGTTAGTATGAGGTCAAGCAGAGAAATTCATTCAAGAGAGGCAGAGAGAGGGGGAGGGGGAGGGGGAGGGGGAGGGGGAGAGGGAGCGGGAGGGGGAGGGGGAGAGGGAGAGGGAGAGGGAATTGAATCAGTCAGTTTGGAGAGGAGTTTGAGCCAGAACAGCTGAGTTGGAGCAGCCAGCCAGAGATCAGGAAGAATAGGAAGGGGTGAGTGTATTCAGAAGTAAGTCTCAGAGGCTAAAACACCCTAGGGTTAGATTAGATTGTTTGGAGGCTAGAAGCATCCAGGACTAGGCCTAGGTTATCAGATGATACAATAAGCCTCATAGACAACAATTACAACAGGAGATTAAAAGTTACGTTTATATATTTTGCTTGCATGACAGCGGAGACACCCAGCAAAGTGGACTTACCCTCTACTGGGAAGACTGGCTCATGACAGTCTCTTAAATGTGTGTCACGGCTTTTCAAGTTGACCTCTGCCTCCTAAAGCTCTGCCACATATAGGTGCTCAAGGCTCCACCACCTACAGCCGCCAGCCTCCAACGGGGTTAAGTGCTAGAATCAAGTAACCACCTGCTTCTCATCAATGGCTCTGTACTGCTAGTTTTATGTCAGTTTGACACAAGCTAGAGTCATTCAGGAAGAGGGAACCTCAGCTGAGAAAATGTCGCCACCATATTGTCCTATGAGTAACCCTATGAAACACTTTCTTAATTGATGATTGGTGACGGAGGGCCCTGCTCAATATAGGCAGTGCCATCCCTGGGCTGGTGGTCCTGGTTATTAAAAAAAGCAGGCTGAGCAAGTCACTAAGAAACTCTCCTCCATGGTTTCTGCTTTAGTTCTTACTTCCAGGTTCTTGCCTTGTGTTCCTGTCCTGACTTCTGTTAGATCTCAAACCCAGGACAAAAGGCTAAGTTGCCTATCCAATATATCAAAGCAAACCTGGCCACCAGGTTCTCCCTACATCCCTCTGCCCCTACCTGTTGCAGGGTATGGCTGGCATATCCCTCCACCTCACCTGAAACCCAAGCCCCCACAGCTGCCCTTTGCTATATAATCCAACCTTTTGGTTACCTGGACTTTTCATTTACCCTTTACCTTTTTGGCCTCTGGGTCTTTATCGCCTCTCCCCATGCCCTCTTGACATGGGCTGGCCCAGGGTCATAACCACTCTGGGATCTCCCAGATGATCCGGCCTCTGGCTATGTTTCCCACATATCTATAATAAACTTTCTCCTTCGCTGTATCTAGGTATAGTCATGTCCTTTGCTTTCCTTATTTTTTTTCATTCAACTCCCTTTGACAATGGATTGTGACATGGAACTGTAACCTTGAAATAAATTATTTCCTGCTCAAGCTGCTTTAAACTGTGACATTTTATTACATCAATAGAAACTCTTAACTAAGACAGCAGAGATGCCCTGCAAAGTGGACTTCCCTCCTAGGACTTGGGCCTTTCTGCCCAGTCTTCAGTTTGGGCTCTTCTTGTCCACCTGAGACATTGCACACCAGTGATCTCCCTTGGAGGTACACTGCCCAGAGTGAAGCTAGCAAAACTGTCAAAAAAATTGATGAGGGGTAGGGAGAGGAAAAGGGAGAAGGAAGGGGAAATGGGGACGCAGAGGAATTGGAGGCACACTTTCTACTGGTAATAATGTTAGAAGTCAAGTGTTATTATTCCAAGAGTTGAGTAACTTGTTCAGAACACACACCTATCTTGAAAGAGAAGCTCATGAAAGACAGATCAACAACTCAAACCCCTGTCTTGACTGCAAGTCATGTTCATTCATAACATCACATTGTCTCAGATTGGTTTCCTTTAAGGACCAGGTCCAGATGAAGATCTCTTCAGTGAAGGTGGCTAGCTCTGGGATAATAGGCAAAGTGGAATCCTTCTACAAGGAAGGGCTAGGTAGTGGGCAAGAAAGGCATCCTTGTCTACAGTGTTGATTGGTCCTTTACAGGCCAGAGCTTACTCATCCTCCAGCTGGGATGGGGATACACTCCTCCTCTAGGGGGTCAGGTAAGGATGAGGAAGTTTCCGTAGGATTGGTTTGAGGAATCAGGAACCTGGAAACACTAGCCTGATTGGTACCCTGCAAGTCTAGGCTTGGATCCCAGCCCTGCCTGTGACCCTGAACTAGTTCACGAATTTTTCTGTTTTCAGTTTGCTGATAATCCTATCCTCCTGTGGGCTTTCCTGTCCCCTCTGTCATTCCTTTTCAGGACTGCCACGTTGTAATCTTTTGCAAATAGGAACCTAATAAGTCAGGTCTCCCAGACCCCTGAACTAGCTTTCAGTAAATAAACCCCATACATTTCTCATTGAGCTTGAGACAAAATCCCCCATCATTCTCATGTGATCCCCTGTGTCTCAAGTGACCTGTCCCCTATCTATGTCTCTACCTCAGGACTCACTTCACAGACACTCCTCCAGCACTACTGTCTCAGAACCCCACCCCCACCCCCTGCAAAGCTCCTTCCCAAAGGCTTTCTCATTTGCTGGCCCCTCCTTTTTCCTGGTGAGTGCTAATCATTTGCATGTCTCAGCTTCTCCTCCTAAAAGCAAACTGAAACTCAATCGCTGCTTTGCTGCTTCTTGGCACTCTGTATTTTCTTTCAAAGCACTAAGCAACATTTGCAACCATGCATTTGAGTGTGTGATTCCTTGATCATGGTTATCTCCTCCATAAGCTGTAGATCCTTTGAGAACAAGGTGTGAGCCTCTTTTGATCTATTCTGTCTAACTTTGAGCCACCCCACTGCCTCATTCATATTAGGTTACAAGCTCAAGAGATACATGGGATATGGAGGAGTGGTGGCTGAAAAAGGATGTGTTAAGAATATTGAGGACATTTAGGAGATCTCTGCAGCTCTGTCCCTACTGTTACCCCTCTAGTGGATATAGTCAGAGCATAGCTCTCAGAAGTGGGTACAGATCCTCTTTCTCCTAATTAAGAAATCCTTGACACTGACCCTTAGGGGTTCACTGAAAGCAATCACTGTGCCTGTGGAGCCAAGCTGAGCAGATCAGATGGCAGACCCTAGTACCCAGGGGATCTGGAATAACCTAGCAGGGAGTTTGGAAGGTGCTGGGGAGCCAGCCCCTTGGGTCTCATCAGACTGAGCCCTCCCTGGGTCTCCCGCCCCCTGAAGAAAGCTGCTCTGCCTGGTCCAATGCCAACTGGGCTGCTGCTTGTTTTGTTGTATGTGCTGCTAGGCAACTGGCCTGTTTTTGCTTATTTACCTCCCCTGGGCCATTTCACAACACTTAGTAATAGGCCTTGCTCTCTCTGGTGCACATCTGGTTTACATTAGCCTGTCAGAGCCCCTTTGCAAGGAGAGCTTGTCCTTCTCTCAGTGGTGACCAGCAAGGACTCCCAGGACCCTGGCTGCTCCTGGGCGTTGATCCCTCACCCAGTCCCCAAGGGCCTCCACCCTGCAACCTCCTACATGGTTTTCAACACTTTACACATTTATAAGCCCAAAGAGGAGGAACTTTTAGAAGAGAAACGCAAGAGAGTTCAGGACTACAAGAGCAGGAAGTAAACTTAGAGAGGGTGCCATCAGAGTGCCTGAGCCCAAGAATGCCCTTGTTTACTCACAAAGAGGGACAATACCTGACCCAGGACACAGGGAGACAGGTTTGATCAGACTCAAGCCTTCCCAACAAGGCCACCTAGCATTAAAAAAAAAATGTGGGTTGGAACCATGTAACACATGTTAAGAGGGTCAGGTTTTTCCCCACCTCTTTCTACCTAAAGCTTTCTGGTGGTTTCTGTGAAGGGTCAGTTGAGAATCAAAACTTTGATAAATGTCATTTAGAGACAAAGAAAGAATAAAAGTTTCTTTCTTTCTTTCTTTCTTTCTTTCTTTCTTTCTTTCTTTCCTTCTTCCTTCCTTCCTCTCTTTCTTCCTTCCTCTCTTTCTTCCTTCCTCTCTTTCTTTCTTTCTTTCTTTCTTTCTTTCTTTCTTTCTTTCTTTCT
>NW_021604670.1:680377-682318 GCF_004785775.1 Grammomys surdaster
TCTTTCTTTCTTTCTTTCTTTCTTTCTTTCTTTCTTTCTTTCTTTCTTTCTTTCTTTCTTTCTTTCTACCTGTCTACATAGGATGGATTGCAAATCAGGGCAAAGCAGGGTTAGCCAAAAATGAATAAGAAGGACCAGGAACAAATTCAGGGCACCTCTCTGGTCCCTTTTGCTCCATTGTTCTGGCAAGCATGGTCTACTCGGAAGAAAGCCTAAAGCCTTCACTATGACTTTCAAGACACTTTAGGTCTGAGCCCTGTTACTTCTCTAGCCTCATCATCCCCTCATCTAACCCTGTGTATACAGCCTCTGTAGTGTGTATCATGAAAGACGGAAGTTCTAGTGTATGGAAGCACTGAGTGGCTGGGCATAGCTCTGAGAACAGCAAGGTCTGAGCTACCACTCCACTTCTCTATCAGTCTAGACCACTGCATAGGAAACAAAGTGCTTGACGTGTGCAGTTTCCGAACTACTTTGTTTATCTGACCCTTTCACCTTTCACGTGTTCATATTCTTGGTTGTGTTTTAAGGTTTCTACTATTTGAGCTTGCAACTTTCAGATCATACTCCATCACTGAGGGAACTCAAGACAGGAACCTGAAGGAATACTGTAGACCAGGTTGCTCCCCATGGCTTGCTCAGCCTCTTTTCTTATACAACTAAGTACTACCTGCCCAGGGTTGGCACTGCCCACAATAGGCTAGACCCTCTTACATCAGTCATCACTCAAGAAAACGCCCAACAGACTTGCCTACAAACTAATCTTGCAGAGACATTTTCCCAATTAAGATTCCTTCTTCCCAGATATGTGTCAAAGTTTGTGTCAAGTTGGTAAAAACCAACTAGCACACTCTAATAGCACTGAACACCCCCTCTCCTCCATTTGCCAAGAGCTTATACATGAAACAATTTTGTACATGGATTAAGCTTAATAATATGTAATGAATAAATGATTACATCTAGCTTTCTTCTCTCTTACATGGTGTTATTTTCTATACTTACTTTTCTCTTACAAGATAAAATATTCATCCGTCATGTTATATTGCAAGTCCTCATGAGTATCCCTTGTCTCAGTGCTAGCTCACGATGATCCCACACATCTCTAGACAGAGAACACAGTTCTTTCTCCACATAGAACACCCTTCCCCCACCCAAATCTGCATCTTCACACCTCTCCCAGGGATTTGACCTGTCCCTTCTTATGCCAGATAGACATTACAGCAATTGCTCAATGCCTGTCTCTGGTTTTCAGAAACAGTAGTTAATCCAGTCAGGTTATTACAAAAATGATCAATGGCAGACAGGACACTGGATGACCAGCTATATGGCCATGAAGAGCAGCAGGCTATGGCCTCCATCCTTGAAGGTTCTCAATATATTGAGTGTTCTTTGGATTAATTTTGTCAGTTGTTGACCTTGGATGTAGAGTTCTTGTAGTTCAAGAGTATGGGAATTTTTGCCTGCATGTATATCTGTGCATCACACGTGTACCTGGTGCCAGAAGTTGGGAGAGAGTGCCATATCCCCTGGAACTAGAGTTCCAAATGGTTGAGAGCTACAGTGTGAGTGCTGACAACTGAACATGGTCCTCTGCAAAGAGCAGTTAGTTCTGTAAACCACTGAGCTACTTTTTCAGCACCAGTAGTTCAAAAGTATGGGGTGAGAGGCAACAGCAAAATCCTAATGAATGTTTCCTTGTACTGTTCTATCTTTCCATTACACACCCAGAGGGGAAACATTGTCCATTTGCTTTCTTATGACAAAATCCTAAATTCTATTACATCTCACAATCCCTGACAAATTCCAATCCTGCCCCTTGGCTCACAAGCATCTCAGTTCTCCTCATCTCTTCTCCTCCTACACTAATTCCCAGCTTCGGTGCCCCACCACAGGCTCTTCTTCTTCTTCTTCTTCTTCTTCTTCTTCTTCTTCTTCTTCTTC
>NW_021604670.1:682328-774690 GCF_004785775.1 Grammomys surdaster
TTCTTTCTGTATTTTATTGTTTGATTTTTGGTTATTTTATCTATTTACATTTCAAATGTTCCCCTTTCTGGTTTCCCCTCTGCAACCCCCTCATCCTATACCCTCTTTGCCTTTATAAGGGTGCCCTGCCACCTACCCACCCACTCCTACCTCACCCCTCTAGCATCCTTCTATGCAAGGGCATCAAGCCTCCACAGAACCAAGGGCCTCCCCTCCCATTGATGCCAGATAAGGCAATCCTCTGTTACATATGTAGCTAGAGTCATGGAGCATGAGAATTGCATACATAATCACACACACACACACACACACACACACACACACACACTCACACACACACCAATACCACTGAAAACCATAATATACAAGCAAACGACCAGTAATGTTAAAAAGAAAAAAACAAAGCAATATGAGGTGAAAAAAATCTTAAAAGAGTTCATTTTATGTTAGCCATATACTGTTGAGCATAGGACCTAAACTTACATGTGGTTTATATACCCTGAGAGAGTCACTTAAAGATACTGCTGTTTGGTTTGGCAAGCAATTATTAATTTGTGATAGTTTCTTGGTGTGCTGGCTAATTTTTTGTAAACTTGACATAAGCTAGAGTCTTCTGAGATGAGGGAACCCCAATTGAGAAAATGCCTGTATAAGATCAGGCTATAGGCAAGCCAGTAGACTATTTTCTTAAATGATTGTGAGTGTGGCCATCTATGGGCTTGAGGTTCTGGGTTCTAAAAGAAAGCAGACTGAGCAAGCTATGAATAAGAAGCCCCACTCCATGCTCCCTGTATCAGCTCCTGCATCTAGGTTCTGCCATGTTTGAGTTCCTGTCCAGACTTTCTTCAGTGATAGACTATAGGTGTGGAAGTGTAAGCCAAATAAAACTCCCTCCAAAGTTGCTTTTGGTCATAGTGATTTATCGTAGCAATAGAAACCCAAACTAAGACAGTTAGGAATGAGAGCTTGTGCCTATTTCCCCATCTCAGCATGGAATCCCATCTGGTTTGGACCTATGCAGACCCTAGGCATGTTATCACAGTTTCTGTGATGTCACATATGCATCAATCCTGTTACATCTGGAAGGCACTGTTTTCCTGCTATCATCCATTCCCTCTGGCTTTTTACAATCCTTCCACTTCCTCTTCCACATAGTATGTGGAGAACAAAAAGGAAGGATTTAATGACTACATCTCTTTTAAGATTGAGTGTTTCATGCTTTAATCCCAATTGGGAGGGAGAAGAAAGTAATCACAGGAGGCAGAGGGAAGGAGAAACCTGGGTGGGAGAGGGGAGGGGGAGAAAAAAAGGAAACATGATCGTGTATGGGGAGGGGTGGAACAGGAGAGAAGCCCTGAGGGCCAGCAGAATGAATGGAAATATGCAACCTTGGGCAGTGGAAGGAGGGGGGACCCTTTAGAAAGTACCAGAGACCCTGGGAGGTAAGAGACTCTCAGGAGTCAAAGGGAGGGACCTTAGATGAAATGTCCAACAGTGGGGAGAGGAAACTTGTGGAATCCACTTCCAGTAGAAAAATGGGGCATCAAGTGGAGGGACAGGGTTGCCCCATCCCACAGTCAAAAACTCTGACCCAGAATTGTTTCTGTCTATAAGAACTGCAGGGACAAAAATGGAGAAGAGACTGGGGGAAAGGAGGTCCAGTGACTGGCCCAACTTAGGATCCACCTTAAGGGGAGGCTCCAAGGCCTGACACTTTTGCTGATGCTATGGTGTGCTTACAGACAGGAGCCTAGCATAGCTATCTTCAGAGAGGCCTCAACAAGCAGCTGACTGAGACTGATGCAGATACTTACACCCAACCAATGAACTAAAGTCAGAGCAATTAGGGAAAGTCTAGAAGAAGCTGAGGAGGAGGGCTACCCCCTAGGAAAACCAGCAATCTCAACTAACCTGGACCCCTAAGATCTCTCAGTCACCAACCAGGCAGCATAGAAGAGCTGGTCCAAGGCCCCCAGACACATATACAGCAGAGGACTGACTAGTCTGGTCTCAGTGGGAGAAGACTCACCTAATCCTTGAGAGACTTGAGACCCCAGGGAATGAGGAGACCTTGGGGGAGGGAGTACATTCTTTTGGAGATGGGGGTGGGGAAAGATGAATGGGATGAGGAACTGTAGAGGGCAGACTAGGAAGGGAGTAACAACTGGACTATTAAAAAATAAAAGTAATAATAAAAATGACTGAGTGTTTCAAGGTCTCTCTCATATACATAATTATCCAGTTATGGGTCTCTGTACTGCAGGAGAAATCTCTGATGATCCCTGAGGGAGGCATCTATGGGTATCAATGGGTATAACATATTGTTGCTAGAAGTCATTTTATTGCTGTAGTGCTTTAGCAGAACAATAGAATTTGGATTTCTCCTAGGTCCTTGGATTATCCCAAGCAATGTCAGGTATGGGTTCCATCTCATGGAGAGGGTCTTCAAACCAATCAGATAGTGGCTGATTACTCCTACAACATTTGTGCTATTAACGTACTAGTATATCAGGCAGGCAGGTCCACATTGTAAATGGAAAGGTTTTTAGGAGGGTTAATATTTACTTTTATCTTATAATAGCATGCTGAGTACCTTCTAGCACCTTATAACCCTACAGGGATGAAGGATGCAGTTAGGTACCAGCTCAGCTTCTTTATGTTTAACAAAATATATAGCTGTTTCTTCAGCAACAGTACCTTACCATCCATTTGTAGAGAACAACTTGACAATGGCCTGATTTATTTGGGGATTTTCATAGGGCCCCTTTGGTTAATGACTGTTTTATGTAACTCATTCCTGGCACTGGAGTCACTTGGTGGAGAGGTGTCTAGTTGGGGCTTTGTTTCCCCTTGTCATTTAGTGATTCTATCTAGATTTCTTTCATATATGTATTTATTTAAAGAAGCTTCTACTGTCATAGATTTCCATATGGTTTCTCAAATGGCCCTTAATGTTATCTGTTTCTCTCTATATTCCCTTTTCTAGGTTTTTTTGTCCCCCTTTTATCCCCCTTCCCATAATCCTCATATACCAGACCCCCTCAATTTCTCTATAATTATAGATTCTATTTCTCCTTCCTTGAGGGATCTATCTTTCCCCTTAGTTCCTCACTCTATATATAAGCCATTGTGGTTATTCATTCAGTAGCATGACTATTGAGGGCTCAAATGCTAACATCTACATATAAGAGAATACATACCAGTTTTGTCATTTTTTTAGATCTAGGCTATCTCAATCAGCATGATTTTTTCAAGCTCTGTACATTTACCTGAGACTCGGTCAGGAATGGTCTCTGGGGATCCCAAGTTGAATTATTTTTCAGTTGAAACATATCAGGTTTCATTAGTTACATAGGCACATATCCAAAAAGGAGCTTAATGAAGCTCACATTTCAGACCTATTTTTCTACTTCCTCCAAGAAGTTACACATATGAAAGGGTTCTCCCATATAGGCTGTTGTGTTAGAATACATGTTAGTGATTAAAACTGGCAGAACCTAATTCAGTCAATGCTGGCAGTGAGGGACTGTCTTAACAGCCCATGAGCTCCAAGGAAGAACTGAACAACCAAGTGCTGGCAGGGCCATAATGAGTTGGGATGCAGACTTTGCTGGAACTAGAAGCTGGAGTTCCCATGAGTGCTCCTACAAGGTTTTTTAAAATTGTTGTTGTTGTTGCTGTTGCTCGTGTCTGTGTATTGACTGCATCTTTCTGTCTACATGCATACTGCCCTTTTCCAAAGAGTTTCAACACATAATTCATTATGCTCTGCTATAGCTGACTTGTTTTCTTGCCTGGATTTAGTCTCTCAATATAATAAAGCTCACTGGGGCAAAGACTTCATGCATATATTGATTTATGTATGTCCTATACCCAGTATGGTATCTAGAGTATAGAAGGCACTCAGTAAAAATTAATTGGATAAGTAAACCATCAAAAAGATACCTTTTGTTTTTCCAGCGTTTAACATCCTACAACTTCAGATACTAGAGAAAGGCTAGTCTAGCATTCTAGCATTCTATTTAAAATGGTAGATTAGGAGCTGGATCAACCACTTAGTAGGTTGCTTGCTGTTTAAGCAGGAGAGGACCTGCACTCCATCCTCAGAACTCATATAAAAATGCCAGACAAGGTGGCATGTTTATAATCCCAGCATTGAAAGACAGAGACAGGCATATCCCCAGGGCTCAGTGGCCAGCCAAGCTTAGTTAGCAAATTCCAGGCCAGTGAGAGACCCTGTATCAAACAACAACACACCAAAAAAAAAAAAAAGGAATCTAAGAAAAGACATCTAAGTTTAACCTCTGGCCTCTGTACACATGCACAGACCCCCAGAGGCAGAGAGAGAGAGAGAGAGAGAGAGAGAGAGAGAGAGAGAGAGAGAGAATTAAACAAATGAAGATGGACAGTTGTTCAATTAGGCTGTATGTTTATAGTTGGACCAAATACTTGAAACTACTAAATATGACAGTATCTTACCATATGTGTAAAGAAGAAAGGGCAATGTTTTAGAAAACAGCTATCTAGGAAATCTCAATGGTGTCAACACACTGTGGGGGGCAGATCAAATCTTGAGTGTTTATTATTGAAATGAACACAGCCACATCATGGACTTCAGTGCCTAAAATCCACAGGAATGGCAGATCTTTCCCCTGGTCCATGTACAGATGCTAACAATATGTATAGAGAGCATAGACTGCAGCTTCCTCATCAAAACTGACTGCATCCTGAGACTGCTTCCCTATGGGGAGAACATTCAGTCTACCCCACCCAAGCTTTGCTTGTGTTACATGTGTCTCTCTTTCTTAATCTCCCTGCCCCAGCCAGGCTTACAAACCCAGCTACTCATACCATTGTGTCAGAATTCTTGGGCTTTGATGATATGCTGTGGAAGAAGGTACTTTGGAAATCTATTTCAAAACCATTCATTTATAGGCTACAATTGGTCATATATTGGCGATTCTTCATGTTGTAACCTATAAAAGTGTTGCAGGATACAATGCAGGACTATATCATCAGACAAGGGACAAGCAACATTTGACAAGAATTTGATGTTCTAAGTGGAGTCTGTCTTATGATGATGGCCACATTCACTTACTGTGCTAGTATGTTGGACAATAGTACTGCAAGTTTTGCACAGATTATATCTCTTTATTTCTTCCAAATTTTCCATGAAGAAAGTACTACAAGATCCTCAGTTGACAGTCCGGCAAACAAAGGTTTACTGTGGTTAAGCTATTTGTTTTCAATAACACAGTTTAAAACCAGAGCCAGGGCTTGACCCTAGGGAAGATTGGATGTACAAGTCCCCTGTGCAAGCAGATTTGCAGCTGACAGGAAGAATGAGCTATCCCTTTACCTGTAATCTATACACCTGGGCATATTCTACTGTCAAGCCACCTGCACGATATTATAAGTTGTAGTGAGCATCTGTCCTCCATGGCAACAACTTCTGTTCACTTAAAATTGTTCTAAAATTACAATCGTGTACGTGTCCATCTCTTTCTGTCTCTGTCTCTCTGTGTGTTTGCCTCTGTCTCTTTCTGTGTCTATCTCTGTCTCTCTTTGCCTGTCTCTGTCTCTCTCTCTCTCTCTCTCTCTCTCTCTCTCTCTCTCTCTCTCTCTGTATGTGTGTATGTTTATGTGTGTGTACATACAGAAGTGGAGGTCAGAGAACAACATACTGGAATTGTTCTCTCTTTCTATCATGAGGGTCCTAGGGACCAAATACAGGCTTGGCAGCAAGCACCTTTACCTGCAGAGCCATCACTCTGGACCTCAGCTTGCTTCTTTCTGTACTTACAAATGTCTTGTATTCTAAAATGCATGCATAAATAACTCAGTAAAGTTTGATTGAATTGCAAGTGCTAGGCAGATGACAGAAGAATATTTAATGTCACCAAAAAATGTCTTCGTTCTGCACATTCAAGGTTATAAAGGGAGTGGGTGGTACAATCCAAGTGATTAAATACATAGCTATCATCATGTTTCAGGAAATGTATGACCATTATCTATAATTTCTATATTACCTGGAAGTTGGTTATCATAGTTCTTGTCAATTTGACATAAACCCATACACACCTGAGGAGAGGGAATCTCCACTGAAGAATGAGGCTGCCTCTGTCAGCTGTCCTGAGGGCATGTCTGTGGGGACATTTTCTTGATCCCTGATTGATGTGAAAGAGTCACAGCCCAACTGTGGGTTGTATAATAAAGATAGCTGAGTAAGTTACAAAAAGCATGCCAACAAATAGTGTTTCTCCATGGACTCTAGTTCCTGCCGTGGCTTCCCTTAGTGATGGGGGAGAGTTGTGGCCTGAGAGTTGTAGATGAAGTAAATCATTTTTGGTCCATGTTTTATCACAGCAGCAGAAAGCAAACTTGAAAAATGGTGGTGCTAAGTCAGGCCCAGGTCATTGCCCCTGAGGACAGCATATGGTACTTCCAGAGACTGAAACTGTCTCTGTGATGTCTCTGAACTATGGAAATCTGTTTTCTCTGACTAGGGTCACACAGGACACTGAACCAAAGAACAGTCCTTTATTAGAATTCCACAGAATTCCATTCTGGGCAGACCCTCAGTTTCTACTGAATGCATACCACACCCACACTCCAGAGCCCCACAACTGTGTCAAACGCATGCTTGACTTGATTTCTGTAAAAAGACTTGATGTGGAGCCAGGGAATTTCAGAGCTGTTCCTGCAAGTCTGGAATTTAAATATTAGCCTTCGTGACCTGGACAGCTTTGATCTTCCAAGTTTACATTCACAAGTATTGATAACATAACTCAAATCACAAGCAAGAACCCAGGGCCTGTCGCCCACAGCTGCCAAGTGTGTGCATGTGTACAGAATCTTTGCTGAGATCAAAATGATCTTGGCTTATGAAAGTGCTTATCTGATTGTGGGGGAGTGCCACTTGTGGAGCAGAGAACTAGAGATCTTTTCACACAGTCTGTCTGGATGGCTTCCTATAGGACAGACCTAAGATTGACCTGTAAGTGAACTCTAGCAGAACCTGACCCAACTAGAGAGCTGACTTGCCTCTGTTTCCTGGTTTGCATTTTCATAGAGGAATGGCGGCAATGGTTAACTACTATTTGCCAAATATTCATCTTCTACTAGGCACCTGTTAATAATAATAAATGAAACATGTTGATAGTACTGTTGTCGCCTTTATTATCCAGATGAGGAAACTGAGGCACAGAGAGTTAATTAGTGAGAGTCTTACTATGAATAAATGGCAGAGCATAGACCAGCATCTGGTGCCTGAATAGTATCTCTTTCTAGCTCATGAAGTATGGGAAGTAGATTTTGGCTGTTTTACAGAGAAAGGGTAGTTTAAATAACTTGCCAAATGTCACATAGCCTGTTAATTTGAATTCACACCTGTGGTTCAAATAAGAATGATCCCATAGACTATATATTTGAGCTTTCTTCCTCTCCCCTTCTCTCTTTCTCATTGCACCCCGCCTTTCTCCCTCCCTCCTACTTGTAGATCAAGACATGAGTTCTCAGCTACTGTTCTAGTGCCATGCTTGCCTGCTGCTGCCAATGTTCTCTACCACGATGGCCATAGACCTTAACTCTCTGAAATCATAAGCTCCAAATAAACAAACCTGTTCTTCAATAAGTTGACTTGGTCATGGTGTCTTATCACAGCAATAGAGAAGTAACCAAATTCAGAAGTAGAACCAAAATTGAAACCCAAGTCAAAATGTCATAATTTCAAGACAGTGCAGATATGGCCTGTGAGATAATGGTGATTTCTGGAACTTCCAAATCATTTTTACAAAGAGGAGGAGGAAAAAGAGAAGATGGAGGAAAAAAGGAGAAGGAGAATTAGGAGGGCAGGGGTGAAGAGAAGGAAGTGATGGAGGAAGAGAGATAGGGAGAGGAGAAGAGAGAGGAGGAAAGGAGGAAGAGGAGGAGGAGGAAGAAGAAGAAGAAAAAGAAGAAGGAGAAGATGATGATGATGATGTGGTGGGGGTGGTAACAATAAGTTTATGATTCCTCGAAGCTCAGAAGATTTACACTCACACCCTTTATGGAAAGAACTTGGTGACCTTTGCTCTGTGGTCTCTTTCTGTGTTGGGCTGATACCTGTTCTAAGGATCAGACAGGAATTGGGAGTGTCTGTGTGGAGTTCAGAGACATTAGCTCCCCTCCCCTGTGTTCATTTCACATTAGAGAAAGGAGGATCCAAACTACCCTAGGGGAAGTGGCTGTTGTGCTATAGATGGCTTTTTTTATTCTGCCTCCCAGTTAGCCTGTCACCCTCCTTACTGTAAAGAATTAATAAATAATGATATTTCAACAGATTAGAGAAATATAATCTCCCATATAATTTCTGGATGCTATACTATACCCTAACTCCAAACCATCGTTCCTTCTACCATAGGTCCCCAACACAAGACTTCTTTGTCTTTAAAGCCAAATGTAGGCCCTTGACTTCAGGTCCAGCCTCCTACCATGTGATATTTTTGACTTCCTCAGAAAAAGTTGCAGTATCTCTTACTCTCTCATCCCTTAACCTTCATGGTATTTGTCTTAGTTATGGTTTCTATTGTTTTGATAAGACACCATGACCAAAAAGCAAGCTGGGGGAAAAAAGTGTATTTGGCTTACACTTTTGTATTACTGTACATTGTCAAATGAAGTCAGGACAGGAACTCAAACAGGGTGGGAACTTGGAGGCAGGAGCTGCTGTAGAGATCATGAAGGGGTGCTGCTGTCTGGCTTGCTCTCATGGCTTGTCCAGCCTACTTTTTTATAGAACCCAGGACCACCAGACCAGGCACAGCACCACTTACAATGGGCTAGAATTTCCTCATCAGCCACTAGTTAAGAAAATACCCTACAGGCTTGCCTACAGCCCCCTCTCATGGAAGTATTTCCTTATTGAAATTTCCTCTTCAGATGACTATCCAGCACAATAGTCAATATTAGCAACCAACCAATCAATAAATAAATACAGAAAGGAAGAAGCAGTTCATTTCCCTCTGATTTGTTTCCTTGCACCATGTGGTCACCTTCTCCCATCTATAGGTAGTCTCCCTGGCATTGTAAGGATGAATACAGCCCCCCTAGTTTCTGACCTCTTTTTCCTTCTGTCTTACATGATCCTGTATGGTCCGACAGCCTTTACCCTTTACTGATACGTCTCTTGTAAAGTTCTAATCATCAACCTTGTCTTCCTTAAGAGAAACCCAAGCAGAATGCTCCCGGAGATCCTGCAAACTTACTCTCACCTTTAACATGAGCTTGCCTTGATGACTAGCCATCCTGGCTCCACATTTGCCTTGAGAGACAAGTGGGGAACAGATTTAGGCCTTGTATCACCTGCAGGTCAGGTTTGTCTTCATCTTCTTCCAGGAGGGCAGATTCTACCAGTTTAAACCCTCACCCTTGTTCCCAAGGGGCACTCACATCTCTGGCCCCTTCTTCCTCAAATAAGTCACTACTCTATAGTCAAGACAATAAATTGCCCATCGAGGCAAGGCCCCCTCAGTCATGTTCCTGCTCTACTGTTTTCAGCCGTCCTTGGTAATTTTGGAAGGGTACCCTCTGCCCAGGTTCCTATGACCCAGGTCTTGTTGCTTCTTCTCTCTCCTTTATCATCATTGATTCACTCCATCCCTATCTCTTTGCTGTGACAAAGCAATTAGAACACTCTAAGCATTCCTGACAATATGACCACAGATTCTTCCCTCATCAGGATGCCTACTGCCAATTTTGCCTTACTGAAAACATCTCTATAGTCTTTAGGTAGGTGTAGGGTACATTTTGAGGCCCTCTACGTCCACATTTTTTTCTGTTCCCTGGTGCTCTGGGTCCAGGAAGTTAGACTGGGTCGGTAGTTTCTTGAGTCTTCTGTTTCTGGTGGTGAGTTGTTCACATTTAGCAAGCAGCTATCATATGCTGGGCTGAGACCCAGGCACTGCAGATCTAGAGGTTAATAAATGATCACTGCTATCCTTGCCAACCTCTGACTTCAGCACAGGCAATTACCCTTGAGCCTCATTAGGCATAATGACTATGAGCACAGCACCAATTAGCAGATAAGTCCCAGTTCTGTGAATTAGCTGGGATGTGACTAGGTTAGCTCTCTGAGCCTCAGTTTCCCAATCTGCAAGTACAAATAAAGGTGGAACCTCGGGCATTTGCTGTGAGTATGCTAAAGTAGTTAGCATGGTATCCTGACTTGTACTTGATACTCAGTGAGTATCCATTATTACTTTTATTATAGCAGGTTTATATAAAGTAAGTAAATAAATAAATAGATTTATTCTTGAATGATGACTGAATGAAGCCCCCACTCACTCAGCTCCAGCTGTCTTCCATCTTCTTCCAGAAGCCACAACTATGTTGTTTTTCTCAATTATTGGGAGTCGTGGGTCCTGGAGAAATGACCTTGGCTTTTGCTCGAGTTTCATTCCTTCAGAAAACTGTTCCCAGAGCACCATGACCGACTCTGTAGCTAACACATCTGGGTGCAGGTGGTCCTGGAGTTTGTAAACAAGGGCTGCCAGACTTTAGCCTGAAGCTCACAGTTTCTCAGAAACTGCCTGAGTTCCTGCTCAGCTGTTGCTTTTTCTGAAAGGCTTCTGCAAGCCCCACTGCCCTTCTGGTAAATCTGACTGGCAGGGGTTCCACTTTCACTTTTGTTGGATACCCCCAAGGGGAGATTTCTCAGCAGGACTGGCACTTTCCTCTCTCTTTTGGCCCAACCCTGAGTCTTCCCCTAAGGCTTCAGAGTTGTTAGGATGTACTTAGCTTCACATCACTGCTCCTCACAATATCAAGATTTCCAACTGCTTCAGAGATTAATGAGTATGGTTCTGTGGCGTCCAGCCTGTACGTGGCATGCTTCCCATCCGATGCCACGGCTCAAACAATGTCCTGCTTCCCTGTGTGTTGAGTAACTTGCAGTCAACCTCCATCTGAAAATATTAAACAGAGGGTTTAGAAACACTTACTACATTGTCAGCAGCCTGCTGTTACAATTGTTCTTTTTTATCTGTAATTGTTAATCTTTCACTGGGCCTAATTTGAAAGCTGAGCCTTATCATGGGTGTGTATGTGTGGGAAAACCCTTGCACACCCAGGCTTCCATGGCGTCTGCACTTTTAGGCATTGTAGAATCTTGGAACACATCCCCTGCCAATCATGGGAGGTTTCTGAATACTGTCTCTGTTCCTCCCAACATCCCTATATGGTGGACATAAACCCAAGCCAAAAGGGGAGACTTGGGTTTAGGAGGATGGAAAACCTAGAGACCGAAGGTTTAAAAAGAAAAACCCACACCTTTGACCTTTAGGAACAAAGTTAGAAATGACTGCAGATGGAAGCCCCCCAGGGGAAACTCACCACTATTTCAGTCACTTTGCTTTCTAGAAACTACCAGATGACTTGTGTGTATATGTCTCTCCTCCCTGACCACTCTTCCTCAAGAACTGGACAGGTAACTCAGGTCAACTTGTCCACTTGCCCCAGTACATGGCTTGAATTGAGGGAGGAGTGATGAGGGTCCAAGAAGCCAAAACAATCCAGAAAGCTGAGAATGGATGGAGGGTAGCTATGGGTACCAGATCATGGTGCCCATAGGATACCCAAGGAGCTGAACTGAATCCTACGTACAAGAGGAAGCCACTGGAAGCTTCTAAGCAGAGCTCTTGCATGATATAAAAAGATACTTCTGCAGGAGAGTGAAGGGCTGGTTGGAAGGTAGCTAGGATAAGCCAATAAAGCTGTGTTGAAAGCTATCCCAGCACACCAGGCTGGGTGGTGGGAGACTTATAGGCCAGCAGTTCCCAGGCTGCAACAGGACTGGGTAGATCTTTCTGACCCGGTTACTAGGGTTTCCCCATCAGTGGGTCTGGGCAGGGCCTGAGAGTGTTTCTACCAACTTTGGTACTACTGCTCTTCCAGCACTGCTGGCTTAGGAAAGGTGAGGCTGGAGAGGATGAGCAGCACATGAGCTTGTCCTCCAGAAGATCTTCATGCAGGTGAGAAGTAGGTGAACAGTTAAACAGTGTAGTTTGAAAGCAACAAATGTGTGTCTGTTACAGGACACCTGCCCCCTTCATGCAGATGGAGGGCATGCTCAAGGAAGCTTCTAGTAGAGGCATTGCTCAGTGGAGTTTTAGGGTTTAAATGGCAGGTGACCAGCTAAGGGAGGTCCTGGGAGAGGGTAGTAGAAGACAGTATGCAAAGCAAAGGGCGTGACCCTGTGAGGTAGAAAGCAGCAGCATGTTTAAGCGATTGGGGCCCCAGTGACCCAAAATGAAGGGTCTGATGTAAATCTGAGAGTTGCTGGGAGCAGCTGTGTGTACCTGACAGCTAAGCACATACTTCAGGGTGCTCACGAGTTTCTATGTCCTTCTGATCACATTTAGAGAATGTCACTGGTAGGTTCAGCTTTTAGCTGGCTTACTAGGTTTGTCAAAAAGCAGCAGTTGTTTCTTTGCCTGGCTTAAATCTGGGCTGCTAGGCAGTACAGGTCAGCCAAGCAGGAAGGTATTTCTAACTCCAGTCATATGCTAGAGTTGACCATCATCTTGATCCAGAGCTCCCCTGCCTTTCAGGGCCAGAAACAGTTCTGAAGAGTTGGGTTGTGTGGACCGCAGGGTTCTGTGGGTTCCTGGGAGGCAGCATAATGTCATTTCTTCTGGGGATTTTTCAATGCTTATTTGAACTTCAGGTTTAATTGTATATCTTATATTTTATCTGGAACTCCACCTTTACAGGAGCAGAATAAGGGCAGGAGCAGAGTTTCCTCTCATTGGCGTGACTATTGCTTTGTCTACTTGGTGCAGAAGATTGACATAGAAAGAGCTTCATGGAATCGGTTTCAAAACAGGAATGACCAGACCTGACAAATAACCTTGCTAACCTAAGTCTTGTTACTTAGACCAAGGCAAGTGGATTGCAAGTTCCAGACTTTTGGGAACAGAGTGAATTTCAACTAGCATGAATAACTTTTTGAAACCCTATTTCAAAATTAAAAACTAAAAGGAGGGCTAGAGATAAAGCTTTGGGAGTAGAGCTTGCTTCTCACACACATGGTTCTAGGCTCAGTTTCCAGCATAGACTCAAGCATAGTACAGAGTGGCCCAACTCCTCCAATGTCTCCCTTGAGGGAAACCGGACAAAGCCCTCTACCTGCATCAGAATTCCCTGGGATGATAGGTGCAGGCATGTCCATGGGTAGCATGCCCTACATTCTATTTCTAAAGCTCTTCAATGGTCCTCATATTGGTCCTTCCTCTTGTCTCCTATCTTCTGCACTCACTGGAGAAAAATCACAAAGTCTTACTTGCATCAATAAATGTGACCCTCACCTTCCTCCTTGACATCATATAACCTGGGTCTAAGTAGATTGTTGGCTTTCTTTTCCCCATGGCACATGTTACATGGATCTAGAAGATCTCAGAGAATTGTCTGACCTCAGCAACATGTTATAAATTTTCCCCATACTTCCCCCATTAAAAAAAAAAAGCAGTTTTGAAATCTAAATATGTGGGCACCTTTGTGCTGAAATTTGCTTTGTTCTTGACTGGTATCACAGACAGACCCTTGACTTTACAAGCTTCTATCACTTCTACACAGCCTGATCCCAACCACCTCCCACCTGTGCCCTGTGTCTAGCAGTTTCTAGCAGCATTGTATTTCTGAGCTCCTTGGCAAACTGACTTCTCACATGCTTTCAATCTGCTTTGTCTTCCATAGTAACCAGGATGCCTCAGGTCAGATCACATTTATATGAAGTGTGTTTGGATGGGTACACCTTGCCTGCTGAGCAGCCACAGAGACATATGCTAGATACAACTCTGCATCTCAAAGCAAACAGAGGGCCTCCTCTAGCAACATCCACAAGATGATCTTTCACAGGCATCCAGAATGGGGCCCAGGGTGCCTTAAAGAGTACCTGTCATATGCACAGCATCAGGAGCTAGGACTTCAAAAAAAATGGCCATTCCATCCTTTAGCCACTGCACTTCTATATTACAGGTTGTATGTACCTAAGACTTAGCACAGAACCTGTGACAAAATATGTAGTCCTCAACCCCTGCTTTCCACTTATGTCTCATTCATCCATTCACTGAATATTTATGAAACACCTACTAGCTATTGGAAGAAGCAAATTGTGCCATTAGAATATTGGAGTTGGATAGCAAACACATAAAAAGTGAATATGCATCTCAGTTGTTGGCAAATCATGAAGAAAACAGCATTTCAAGTGAGGAGATGAAGACTGGGAGAAAACTCAGGTAAGTGCTTGTTCTGTAAGCATGAAGAGCTGAGTTCAGCCCCAATTACCCATGTACCAAGAGCCAGGCATAATGATGTATACCACAGTGGTATATCCAATGCCAGCACTAGAAAGGCAGAGGCAGGCAGCATAGCCTACTTGATGAGTTCCAGGCTAGTGAGAACCCTGTTTCAAACAAGAAATGAACAAAAAGCCTATAAGGGATAGATTGCCCCGAGCAACAATACAAGAAGCTGTCCTATGCCTTTTATTTGCACTCATATACATGTGCCTGCGTGTGTGTGTGTGTGTGTGTGTGTGTGTGTGTATGCGTGTGTGCACACATACACAGCAAAGAGAGAGAGAGAGAGACAGAGAGAGAGACAGAGAGAGAGACAGAGACAGAGGATAGATAGATAGATAGATAGATAGATAGATAGATAGATAGATAGATAGGCAGATAGGCAGATAGGCAGATAGGCAGATAGGCAGATAGGCAGATAGGCAGATAGGCAGATAGATAGATAGATAGATAGATAGATAGATAGATAGATAGATAGGCAGATAGCTCAATTGGTGAATGCTTGTCATCCAAGCATGAGGATTTGAGATTGGATCTCCAGAATTCATGTGAAAAAAGCCAGGGGTGGTGGTATGTGCCTTCGATCCCAGCACTGAGGAGGCAGAGACAGAAGGATCCCTGGATCTTGCTAGCTAAATACTCCAATTAAATCATTAGGCTCCAAGTTTGGTAAGAGACCTTGCCTCAGAAAATGAGATGCAGAATAATTGAGGAAGACACTGGTTGTCACCCTCTGTCCTGTACATGCTAGTACAGTACAGATGAGCGTACCTACATATACATGTACACATAAGCTTACAGTGGTGGCTTGAATAAGAATGGTCCCTATTGGTTCAGATATTTGTATGCTTAGTTTAGTTTAGTTTAGTTTAGTTTAGTTTAGTTTAGTTTAGTTATTAGGGAGTGGCATTATTTGAAAAGTTACAGGAAGTGAGGCCTTACTAGAACAAGTATGTCACTGGGGATGGGCTTCAAGTTTTCTTAATCTCTCTCTCTCTCTCTCTCTCTCTCTCTCTCTCTCTCTCTCTCTCTCTCTCTTCTGCCTCCCACTTCCCTCCCTCTATCCTTCCTTCCTTCTTGCCGCCCTACAGTACGGGATGTAATTCCCAACTACTGCTCCAGCATCTGCCCACATGTTGCCATGCTTCCTGCCATGTTGATAATGGACTTAAACTTCTGAAACAGTAAGCCAGCCCCAGTTAAATGCTTCCTCTTATGATAGTTACCTTGGTTATAATGTTCCTTCACAGCAATAGAATAGTGACTAAGACACTTACTTGTGCACACACATAGGAAGTGGAGACATGAGGATGTAATTTGTACAGGAAGTGATGAGAGGAGGTGTCTCTGATTCTATAGTTTTTAAGTGGGCAGAGCCCATAAGGGAAATGAAGAAGTAAGCCACACAGTTATGTGTGGAGATTCTGTCCCAGGACAGCCAAGGGAAGAAAATGAAAGAACCAACTGCAAAGCAAGAGTGTGTGGAAGTGTTAGAGGCAGTGAAATGGAGCAGGGGTTGGGGAGGAAAAACAGCTAGAGGGGAGGCTCAAGAAGAGCTGGAGGCAGGTCTTGTGGGCACCCAAGCCAGTGGAAAGGACAATGTTTCATGTGAGAGGGAAACCCAGTAAGGATTTCATCAAGTTGATCAAGCTCTCTCTACAGGCTCCGTCTGTCGAGCTGAGCATGAATAGATGTGAGGATAGGATGGAGAGATGCTCAAGATCATTGCAACCCCAGCAACAGGAGATGATGCTGGCTGTGACTGAGGTGGTGATGCTTGGATTGTGCATATCACTCAAAAGCTCTGCACTTTACAAAAGAAGAAAAGGAAGAGGAAGTAGAGGAAGGAGGAGGAGGAGGAGGGGAGGAGGAAGAGAGAAGGAGGACAGGAGGAGGAGGAGAGGAGGAAGGGAGGAGGAGGAGGGAGGAAGGGAGGAGCAGGAAGAAGAGGAGGGGGAGGAGAAAAGGAGGAGGAGGGGGAGGAAGAGGAGGGGAAGGGGGAGGGGAGAGGAGGAGGAGGAGGAAGAGGAGGAGGAGGAGGAGAAGGAGAAGGAGAAGGAGAAGAAGGAGGAGAAGAAGAAGGAGAAGAGGAGACTCTAGAATTCTGGATATACTTGCAAGCTGAGTCTGTTTTTATCTTTCCGAACTTTATTGATATACATTTGATAAGGACAAATTGCATTTAAATGACATATAACATCACAATTCAGTTGAGCCATTTCACCAGCCTGATAGATCAATTTTTGATGTTTTCTATAGTAGATAAATTAATTTATATTCACATCATTCAAAAACAAGGGCTTCCTGTCTTCTTTACCTGTGCCAGTATTTACCCCAGTCCTCTGGAGAAGTAACAATTGCTCTTTTCCATTCACTGAGCCATTGCTCTAATACCTTTACTTTTCTCATTTTATAAAACAGATGTTTGCAGTGCAGGGTTAAGCTTCATAGTGCTGTGGTGGACAGTGATTATAGGAATTCTGGTTATGACAGATCATTCAAGGAATGGGGAGGTGATAGATTTTAGGCATCTTTAGAATTCCGTGTGAGAGTAGACAGGCTATATTACAAAGATATATCCAATCGTTTAGAATAAAGGTTTTGTACAAAACTGAGAAAATGTTACTTGCAGGTAGCAGCTGAAACCACTGGGATAAGTTAAGAATAGTCTTTCCTCATTCCTATGCTATGCAATTTTCATGTGAGCAACATGTTATTATGATAAGGGGAATCATAATGTCAGTAAAAGAAAGAAAAGATAAGCGATAATTGTTCTAGAATATTATGTTAAGGAAAAGCAGGAAAAGGAATGTATTTCCTGAAGGTACTTTTTTTTAATGAAATAGATATATATCTGTTAATTAGGAAAAAACACACAACTTAGTCACGTGGGCATAAGTCTTTCACAATGTACTATCTGGGGTTTGAAGTTTTCTTTGTTATGGAGCAGCTGAATCACCAAATACATCTAAGGTATCTGGTAGTCAGTGTGTCTGTGCAGAACACAAACTTGCTTTATTCAGCAGTGTGGTTTGTGGGCTCCTTGAGGAAATTGTGCACATGATAAATTTCATGCAAAACCTTTCTGTGCTTTAGAGTGTGTCTCTACATGTTTTGTCAATTAGCATTCGCTCTGTCAACCCCAGATGCCCAGGACCAGCAGAACTGAGCTCCTGTTCCAGCTTTCATTATCTAGTGACATCTTTAAGTTCAGATGGTCACTCTCCTCTCCGTAGTCGAATGACCATGGTTTGTCCCCACTCTGTGTGAAGGACAGTGGGGCAGTATGATTCTGGAAGGGAAGTCGGGGCAGCCACAGGAGTGGGATAGCTGGAAACTACACAGTATAGGGAAGAGCTGACAGAATAATAATATGTGTTCTATATAAGAGGAGGTTACCTTGGTAGGATGTGAAAACATCTTCAAAAAATTGACTTGATTCTATCACATACTGAGGCTGAGTCAAAGAGATAGATCTTAGGTCACCATTCATAAAAACAAACCAACCAACTAAACAACAACAACAACAACAACAACAACATAACCCCAAACCTCTGATAGTGTTTGCCACCCAACAGTAAAATGAGCTGACTTGGGAAGAGTTCCCATTCTTGAAATGACAAATAAGTTGGATTCAAGGAGCAGACATGAGATTTAACTGCATCTTCCTGGATCTCATCTCAATTTTCAGATGCTCTTGGGGAGATGAGAGCCAAGACAGGAAAAGGCCAGCCCTGTAGACTCCACATACCTGTGATTGATAGTGAGAATACTAATCAATGAACACATTCTTAAGCACAAATCCATGCTGCCTGAGCTCTCACCTTCATCTCCATGACCCTCTCCCCACATTTCTCTGATACTATAGCTCTAACATAGGGAACAAAATTGCATGGGCTTTTTCTATATGGCTATTAAACCTTAGGTTCCTTTTCTATCAAGATGCACATTGTAAGTTTGACCTGAGGTAACCCTAACTCTTCTGAGAGATTTACAGGGAGGCAAATACCTCTTATTCCTCAGGCTTCCTGGACCATGTGGTGACCACCTTCAACCAGCTACTGAAAGGCCCATATCCCAAAGGGTGCCTTCTTCTGGTATGGCCCCAGGTCAAGGCCAATCAATTTTCCTTTGAAGGGAAGAATCATGTCTCTCCAAGAAGGTCCAGATGTTATGTTGCCCTTTCATGATTGCTTTTGCTAAATAATGTATTGTGGGGTCCTCAAGAGTTGGGTCAGACATTGTCAGGAAAGCTCATCACTGATGGTCAGGCCCCCTGTAGGGCCAGGGAAATGTAGATGAAATAAGAGAAGAATGAGCTGTCACAGGAACTGGGCAGTTTTTAAGCCAGAGAACCTAATCCTCCATGTAGCCTGACCTCTTCATTTTTTAAACAAGCCAATGACTTTCATGAAGTCATCGACGAGATCAGCTTTCTTGGGGATGGATGGAGGATAGTCAAAGGGGTACTTTCATAACTCAGAAAACTATTCCTTTCTGGATTTACACCTGTAGATCTTTGTTTACCTTTGTAGATCTTGTTCTTCTAGTCTGGACCTTGAAAACTGTACCACTTAGGCTTGACGAAAGTCACTACACTCAATCCCCAGAGACGTTGATGTATTCTTAATTCTCTGCTTCTCACCCCAATGTCACATGTTAAAATCTTAAAACCCAAGGTGATAGTATTAGAAAGTGATGGGGCCCTGGGATGTGATTAGAGTGAAGCCTTTATGAACAGAATTAGTGCCTGTCTCCATATATACTGCTATAAAATTTATTACACACCAGGCTATCTATAAGTAATAGAAATGTATTCTTCTGAATTCTAGAAGCTATAATGTCCACAATCAAGCTGGTGTGGAGTATGGTGAAAATTGATCTTGGCTTCTAAGACGTTCCCTTGCTCCATTGCTTCAGTCTCTTGAAAGAGCGGATACTACATCTTCAGTCTTCACATGGCAGAAAGGATGAAAGTGGGTTAAGTGCCCACTGATCAGAATTCCTTTGCAAGCAAGGAGCCCTGCTGACCCAGTGACTTCCCAAAGGCTATCTATACCTGGTAATATTCCTGCATCAGAGGCCAAGTTCCAACATGAGTGAAACACAAAGACTTGAACCATAGCAGTGCTCTTATTTTAGAAGGTGCCAGACCACTTCTTTATCCCTCCCCTGAGTGGGGAAATGGCAAGAAGCCTTCATATTCGAAGAAATAGGCCACTGACAAGCACCTTGACTTATTTAGGCTTCCCATCTTCCTGAACTTTGAGAGACAAGTTGCTACTGTTTTTAAGTTCCCAAGTTTATGGCACTTTGTTCTAAGTTGAAACGAACTAAGGTTTGGAAGGTGCTGAATTTCCTGGGGGTGGGGAGTGGGGGGGTCATACCTCAAATGGAACAAAGAAGAGCCCCTGTCTATAAGCAATCAAAGTGAAGTCCGCCATCTAGTGACAGTCACTGTGGGTAATTATCCCACTGGGTAAACAGACTTTCTCTTGAAAATTCAAATCAACAGTGAGAGGCAGTGTTTATATAAAGACTAGAAGCAATTTAATATTTTTTTGAGACAAGGATTCACAATATATATCAGGCTGGTCTAGGACTCAGAGATTCCTCCTGCTTTTACTTCCTAAGTGCTGGTATTAAAGATGTGTTGCTAACACAGCAGGCCAAGCCCAGAAGCTGGAATCATCAAGAAAGAAAAAAAGAATCTAGTAGTTAATTAGGTAACCTTACTACTTCTTAATTTTTGTTTCCTTTGTGTCTAACCTTTCTTGTTATAGAGAGATAGAGACAAACAGAGACAGACAGACAGACAGACAGACAGACAGAAAGACAGAATTAAAGAAGCAGTCCTGCTCTATTTTTCTAATAATTGGAGCAATTTTTATATAATGCACTGGTTAAATTCCTGCCCATCATTACAGGGTCACTTGCCTTCTCGCTCCTTGATTTAACAACAGTAGAAAACTCCATTTATTCTAGGCACAAAGATAGTTAACTCTTTGTCTCCAGAGTCTTAAGTACATATACCTTAGCAGGGGGGAGTGGAGAAACAAAACAAACAAAACCATGATTACAACCTGATACTGATCATGATAAGAAGAACAACAACAGTGTTGAGGCAGCACACATATACATAGCCCATTTGGGGAAACGAATTGAGAGCAGGGAAGGTGAGCTGAGGGAAGAGTCACCTGAATGAGGAGGATTTCAGTAAAGATGAACAAAGTCAGGCATGCCAGGTTTCATCAAGGGCACTGAGCCAAGGACCAGAATGAGAATGTGGGAAAACTGCAGTTTGACAGTCATAAGACTGTAAGTCACCAGGGCACACCACGAAGAAGGCTGAACCTCATCAACCAAGGTAAGAAACTAAGGTTTCACATTCTGGCCAAGTCTACTGGCAGTCAAAGCCAAAAACTCTGTCCCAAGACAAGTTTTATTGAGTCTATAGAGAGTTCTCCAGAATGTTGTTAGTTGGCCAAATTCCAGCTCATCAAGGTCCCTACCACACCTCCTTGCCCATTCCCTCTCATAGAATGTCTGTCTGTCTGTCCCAGCCACATGCAGTCCTTGCTCTCATGAGTGGAAAAGCTAGTTTTCTATTGGTAAGGGGAGAAGGGAATGATCAGACTCTTGCATTACACTGGTTTTCTGGGGAGATTTGGAAGGGTGCCCTCGAGGCAGAGAAATCCCTTAGAAGGATACTGCAAAGGTCCAGGCAAAAGCTGTCAAACACCAATAGCTGAGCCCTGGAGGCATAGTGTACACAGAGGAACGGTGCACATCGTCCCTTCTATTATTTCAACAACTGTGGAGCTTTTGATTGTCACTCTTTCCATCATACTTCGAAGGCACAAAGAGGCTCAATAATCTCTATGAAGTGTTGACCTGAAATTCTGACTCCAGGTTACAAGACTGTACATTTCATCCACCACAGCCAGGAGCCATTAATTCGATGTGACGAAATGTGACTCAGCTGAAGTTTAGTATGGACTTTGGGATCCACGTGTCTGAGAAAAACAGACCTGAGGAAAAACCACTGAAGAGGACACACACTGATCCTGTGTGCTTGTAGCTGTTGATTTCATGAGGCGTCTGAGTCTATTTGGGCTGCAATAACAGTATATGGTAGACTGGGTGGCTCATAAAAAAAACATGCTTATTCCTCACAGATCTGGAAAAGTCTCTGGCAAGATTCAATGTCTTATGAGGACATGTTACCACTGTGTCCACATAGCAAGAAGGAATGATTATTCGTCTAGTGTTTCTTTAACAATGACACATATCCTATTTAGGAAGCCTCTACCATGACCTAGTCATCTCCTAAAGCCCTACCCTCTAACATCATCACATACAGAATTAAAATGTCAATATATTGATCAGGGGTGGGGCACAAACATTCAGACCACAGAATTTGGCAAAAAAATTTTTTTTTCATTTTCCCCTTAGAAAATAAAAAGAAAGTAATCTAAATTTGTTTATATAGTAAAACATAAACACTATGACAGGGTTTGGTGGAATGATTTGGTTACATAATCAATGGTTTTGGACAATGGTCAGAGAATCCTTCCTAGATGTGCATGCATTAGAGGCCTAGACTGAGATTTTCTATCTCTCCACAAACTCTGAGGAGAGTTTTGCAACAACTTCATGCCCTGAACACCACCTCCAGAAACTGAAGTGCTTCCCCTAAGATAGAGCTTCTTAAAGTATGGTTCACCAGGGAAAGCATGGACATTGTTAGAAACAAACAAGAAATAATCTAAGTGTTGCACAAAAAAACACACGAACAATGAGAATGAAGCACAGAGGAATTATGTTTGTAAAAGGACTAGAACACTGGACAACATGACTTCTATTCTTTATCCTTGACATGGGTGACAGCATCTCACCCCATTGGTGAGAGCTTGGCTTCACAATCTGATGCACTTGGCTAATAATCACAAAGGGGAAGAGAAAGGGTCAGGAAATGAGTCCTTGCTGACCTAACTGTCTTTAATTTCTTTTTAAAAAGATTTCTTTCAATATATCACTTGGAGCCCCTCCTTACACCACTTGAATTAGAAATTCAGAGGTTTAGGTCTAGTAATCAGCTTCCACAAGCATGCTATGGGATTCTGGTACACTGAAGACTTGAAGCCATTTCCCTAAAGGGCAGAAGAACACCACTAATGTTCTATTGAATTAATCAATGAATCTCTGCTGAGTTCTGGATTTCATCCACATGGGGAAAGTTCCATATACTCATACAGAGGCCCAGATGTTATTGGTCAGGGTGGTCATGGGCAAGCAGCCCATTGGGAGGTTGCAATTCAAGACTCATGTTAGCTTTTGAAATTGTTATTTCTTGCTCTGATCTTGGCTGTGATGATGGCTCCTTTGGGAAGCCTCTCCTCTCCATCCTGGATTTGTGTCACATGTTCCTGTTCATCACCCCACTGTTTGTTACTGTTTGGTCTTGTTCTCCCAATTCTGAGCCAAAGAGGGGAGGGATGCTTGTCTTTTTTGTTTGTCCTTGAGTTTTCAGAATCTGGTTGTAAGACATTCAGTAACTATGTACTTGACTGAACACTCACTTAGCCCACCTTTGCAGGGAAAGGGCCATTAGCCTTACTCTATCTCTTTCCTTCCAGCTACAGCTGCTAGGCCATTATAGATGCTGGACATTCAGGCTGTGATGAACTCTGAACTGGTCTTTAGAAAACCACCATATCACACATCCACTGATATTTCACAGTCTTTTGTCTCATGCTCCTGCCCCAGAATTCAAAATCTACCATATGGGGGTGGTCCCTCACGTTCTAGTGTACCCTCCCTATACAAGAGACCCCAGTGAGTGACTTTTTTAACTTATTTGTTCAACATTCAGACATCAGTTTGTAAGGTGATTGTAGAGATGAAGGAAAACCAAGCCAAAAAAGCTTGACTCTATGGCATCAGATCATCAGAATTTTCACAGACCTCTTTATACTTCTGTTGCCTCTTCATTAAATTAAAATGTTTGGTATTTTTTCCTGTAAGTAATTAGAATCATTGAATGTCTGATGCTTCGGGGAAGTGGCAGGACATTTCCTATTTCATTGTAGGTAAGTGCCTCCTCTCTCCTGCCACACTGACTCGTTTGATTTTACAGGCATCTGCTTTTCCAGATGAAGGTTACAAAGTCACTGCTGCACCCCATAAATCCTTCTTTGGCATTTCCTCACAGCTGTGCTGGTTGACAGCTCTGAATCACCATCACAGTGGAGATGCCAGAAGAGCTGGCACTGTCATAGCATGTCACTTGTACGGCCAATGATGGCTGATGGCTGCTTGAGTGCACCTGCACCACAAGGAGGCCTGTCTACCCTGCCTGGCTGATCAGAGAGGACACTGTGGTGACAAAAGGATGTTGCTTTCAGTGAGTTATGCCTGGGATGAAGTATATCCTCACATCAACGTTTGCTCAATCAATCCAGAGCAGCATAAACTTGAGAGAAAAGTAATTTCTTGCCTGAAGCTTTGTGCCAGAAAGAGAACACAGTGTTCACTGAAACATTTTAATAATGGCCAAAAAAGTAGAGAATTGGCTGAACCACTACTTGGCATCTTTCATAAGCAGAGATATTACATAGATATTATGGCAAAAGGAGGCTAAATGGAATTTTTATAATAAATTGGTCAGAAAATTAAGTTACAAGGCCTTAGTGCCCCAGGAGCCTGTTTTCTTTCAGAAAAGAAGCTTTGAATAGAGAGATGAATGACTGGGTGTGAAAGGATCTCAGAAAGATATATAGGAGAGTATACATAAGGAATAGAAGGACACAAGAAAACCGAAAGACGTATAACGACATTCTAACCATAGCTATCTTTAGATGGACTATTTCATCTAAAAAATCCTTTGTCTTATCTTCTTATTGTTTAATAATAGATGTGTTGCTTTTGTTAATACATCATAATTAATGCCAATCAACTTTGGTCTGAATACAAACCAAGAGCTCATCTTTTACCCATGCCTCTTCCTCACATCCTCTTTATTTATTCAAACTGGATGTTCTTGAGAAACACTCTGTCATCCCTCCATCCATCTATCCACATATCTGCCCATACATCCAGTCATCTATCCACCCATCCACCCACTCAGACATCCATCCATCTGTGTAGCCACCATCCTTTCACTCCTCTACACATTCTTACGTCCATTTAGGAAGCAGACTCTGTGTAGACTTCAGGTGGTGCTTAACCAATGCACTAGGATACTTTTGTATTCATGTCATGTCCTGGCACAACGATAGCTGTTCTACTGTTGTTTTGATTTTCCTAGATTTTGGAGCTCCTGAGTTGATAATTCACCATGCTTCCCTTTGTTCTTGTCAGTTTCTATTCATGCTTCAGAGCTTCCTCTCATCACCTTCCTCTCATCGTAGCCTCCTCCCTCCAACATCATATGTTGTAAATGACTTGATTTGAAACTTTCCAATGTGTATGAATGTGTCTTTTGATTGGATTATATACCAACTGATACAAGGACTAAATATTCCATCTCTGAGGAACTTAGTAGTAGAAGGTCAGTTTGTTTCTTTTACAAATGCATTTCTAAGCCCTAAGGGAGACTTGGCTAACAACCTTGTTGTTCTTTGATTAAATAGGCATTCACTAATCATTTACTATACCAAAAAAATGAGTTATCAAGATAGTTTCTCCCTCTAGGGGATCAAAGCTCATAGGAGATGGAGACATATGTAAAGGATCTATGAAACAAACTAATGTTCTATCACAGCCTAGACAGTGAGTTTTCCCAACCATACAGGGAGCTCACTGAAAGCTGTTTTCCTGTTCACAATGTCTGCAACATAGTGTTTTCTCAGTAGATGTCTGTTAGAGACAGCTATTCTAGTAGCTTTATTGATGGAACCCTTTTAACTGACAGTAATTTTTAACGTGGACTTAGTAAGAATTTGATCAATCTCATAATACTATGAAATAGAGCTTATTTCCATCTTATAAGTTTAAAAAAAAAGTGAGTCTTAGGAAGCAAAATGGCTTATCTCAGGTCCCTTAGCCAGAAACACTTAAACTGAGGCAACTAGACTATGGGATGCTATACTTTTCTCTTGAATTAACCCATCAGTAGTGATAGCATGCTTGTTGCATGCCAGAAGCCATTCCAGACTGGAGGAGTGCACTTAGAAGAAGCGATAAGCAGAATATCAGACGACTCTAAACTTAGTGAAACTCTGAAACAGATGTCCAAAGTACAGATTATCCCAGAGGCATGGACAACTATGGCTGAGGGTGGAGGAGAAGCAAGATAACCAAAGGCTTCCAGGCATGGAAGGGCAAGTGCAAGGGCATCGATGTAGGCTGGAGTAACTCTAGACTGGCTGCTGCAGTAAGGCATTTCTCAGGGATGAAGGAACATCTGATATACCTCCATTTTCAGAACCCCAAAGAGCACCTGGGCCCTTGGTGAAAGTGGGAAAAGTCAATAACATTGGTTCTATGTTTCCAAGAAAGAGAGAAAACTGGATTTCTAGAAGACCCTGGAAGCTGAATTGAAGATGACTCCAACTTGCAAGGAGTTGCCAAAGATGACCAAAAGGAAATGAATTGCTGTTTTAACCAAGACAACTTGGCTCCAGGCCCCATCTGAAACCTGTTCTCCTATTAACAGAGTACAAAAGCCCCTACCTCTGATGAAGGTGCTGTGGAGTTGCTAGGATATAGATATATTTACCCACAACCACAGACATTTGGAACAAGAATAGCCCACTCAGTCCACACATGAGGCTGTATTCTGGGGATGCAATCAACATGAGGGCCTCTGGGGATTTGGAAATCAGACAGAGGGTAGTTAACTGCCTCGGGGTGCCTCAGATGAAGTTTTCCCCATCATTTACTATAAGTTTTTTTGTAGTTGTAATAAAGTTGGTTTGCTTTGGTTCTTTTGGGGCTTTCAAATTCAGTTGTGATTTGCACCAATGCTTTTGAACTTAAGAAAACATGAGGGAAGAAAAGAGTCAGATTTTCCTACTCCATAACCTCCAGAGTTCCCTGTCTGAATGTTTTTTTTTAGGATCTAGATGTCCTGAGGGTCAATAGGACATGTGGGTGGGAAGCACTTTGGCTGAAAATGATGGCTGGAAATGGCTGGAACAGGTTGAGATCCTGACCTGAGGGGTACCTGTACCAGAAGATGGCTGCTTCTGTAATGGTCCAGAGAGATGGGGACTGCCTTTTATCAAACTGCAGGACACAGCATTGACTCACTACCCACATCATGGACAGACATTTAGCTTCCAAACCCCTCAAATGGAGAGTACTTTTAATCCCAGCTGCTTGGGAGACTAAGGCAGGAGAATCACAAATTCAGTCTGTCTTAAAAAAACAAATTTAACTAAACTTGCAAATCAGTGGCTGTATCACGAGAGAGCCCAGTGGCCTGGCTCCCTGATTTTTAGAACTTGTCTGAATTATTAAGACCTCGAACACAAATCAATATTCTCCATCAGAGTCTTCCCAGTAAAAAGTTGTACCCTGGTCTTGGCATCATAGTCACCTAGTAGTTTTCAGGCACTCCTTTGAGTGACCCAGGGCTACAGGATGGATAATGAATCACATACTTGCTTCACCCCAAATTCCCATAAAGACTGCAGTAAAATAAACTCTTCTTTGGCTGGAGTTAATATTTCAATGGACAAACAATCTTCTATTTAATTATTGGCAGCAAGGGTGACTCAATCTTTACACTTCTGAAACTCTATTTTAGGCCACTGATTACTGCCCCCCACCAAGTAATCGTCCTAGGCCAAAACCTTTATGATGCATGAGATTTGTTTAGTTTTTCTTCCTGGTAAGTTTAGCGGCATACGAGACAACACATACAACTCTGGTTTCACTGCCAAGTTCTGTGGCTCAAGCTGTACACTCCAGGGTTCATTGCTTTCATCTCACAGAAAACTGGCAAGCCCTTTATTGAAGGTCTCAGGTGCCAACCACCTGGCTCTATTCAATTGTATATATTGTTCTTTCCTAAAGCTGATTTTTTTTTAATCAAACTGAAGCTCACAAGATTATTTCTAAAGAAATTCTACAATCACACCATCACTGTCATTGGATTTGACCATGAGGTTCCACAGAGTCCAGCAGACAGTCTGTAGATAGAATCCCAGAGGCCTCCCCAGCTATAGTTTTTGTCTTCTTGTGGCTCCCAATTTGAACATTTAAAATCATTTAGATTTTGGGGGCCTCAAGAAATGGCTCAGTGGATAAGATTACTTGTTCTCCTAGAGAACTGTTAAATTCCCAGCACTCAGATGGTGGCTCATAACTGTCTATAACTCCAGCTCCAGAGGATCCAATGTCTTCTTACAGCATCTGCATGTTCCAGGTATGAATGGAATGCTCAGACATGTAGACAACATAGCCATAAATGTAAAAAAAATCTGAAATGTGAGAATAATAAATAAAATGATTTTATTATCTAAACATTTGCAATTGTTTAATAGTTTGATTTCAATGTTTTAAAATATTATAAATAAAAACCATGACTTTTACAAACCACCACTGTTCATCTTGCTAACTTCCTGGCCCCAGCAGTGCTTAAAATGAACATTTTTAATTTTACTGGTTGTTGGTTTTAAGAGACAAATCATGACCACAAAATAGTCACAGAGAAGGGGCATTTTCTATATTTCATCTCTCCCAGAAGGATTTAAAAAAATAATATATTCCAGTGTGTGTGGATAACTTTACTGTTCTGTACAAACACACACACACACACACACACACACACACTCACACTCACACACAATATATACATATACATATACATATACATATACATATACATATACATATACATATACATATACATATACATATACATATACATATAAATATAGTATGGCATGACCATGGGATAAGCTGAAACCTTCCATACTCTAGCGTCTGCTACCTTTCAGCATTGTTTTGCATGAGCCCTCAGCTTTGGACTAGCTGTTTTTTTCCGTTACCTTCTCTTATCTCAATCTTCTTCAGCCCCATCATCATCATCCACACTCTAGTACCTTCTCCTTCGCATGTATTCACCCATTTGTCTCTTATTCATTCACTCTTTCCTTAACATCTATATCCATCTATCCAAATTCCTGCCCATATCCAATATCTATGTCCATATTGTCTGGCAAGTAACATTTGCTTTCTGTAATCTGGAGTGCAAGCCAGTCTCTCTCTCTCTCTCTCTCTCTCTCTCTCTCTCTCTCTCTCTCTCTCTCTCTCTGTCTATCTCTCTCTCTTCTCTGACAAGTAAGAAAACAAAAACAAAATAAAACAAACAAAAGAAATGCTTCCCCAAAATGGAAATCAAAATTTAAAATCGAAAGGTCAATATGACAAAAATTGCCCAAACAAAGAAACATTAGACAAAATAGTCTTCAAAAATACCATTAATTTCATTTTGTGTTGGCCATCTATTGCCATGGGGCCATGTGTGGTTAATATTCCCAGTGAGGCAACATTGGAGGAAACTAACTTTCCCTGTGCCAGTGGGTATCAATTGCTGATAGCTCAGGTCCACTTCCCTCCTAGTGCTGGGGCCCCCTCTAGCAGTCTCAATATTTTAAGGAGTCAACAATATGATTACAACAGAAAGCAGAATGAAGAGCATTCACACTAAGTTACTGGAAGAAATTTTAATGAAAAGACCACATACTTAGGTGCAAAGGGAACCCTGGAGCTGGCCACCAGCAGAAATGCATTACATATCTATGTCTTCACAGGAGAAAAGAAAGAACCACTTCATAAATCAATGACAGTATTTGTAACGAAGGGTCAACTGATCAGAGGTTGCCCTGGTAGGGCAGGCAGGGTGCCCTCTAACCCTGCAAAGAGGAGCTGAAGAAGCAGTTCCCATGCTCCTTTGCTTTATATTCCTATGTCTCCTCCTGCTTCTTGCCTTAGGCTGAGATCCTCTCAAAGTTGAGGGAAAAGTGCTGTTCATTGCCATTACCTTTGCAGGACATCTGTTTGGGTACAGGTGAATACAGAGGCCTGGGGGTAACCTGGACTGGCATGGAAGTTTATCAACACAATAGTTATGACTTAACTGATAACAAATTGTACAAGTAGTCATGACTGTAAGAGATAATTGCCATGGTACTTGGTATATCCGGCCGCTTCAAAAACATTTGCAAGATAACAGATACGAAACACTATCAGTAAGGAAGAGTATAAACTCAACCAGATGTTTGTAATTACAAATGCAGCATTTATTGTACACCTTACCCCAAACGAAAACTGCTGATTTAGATCTTACATCGGTGGTAAAATAGGGAAGTGACTGAGGTGTGGGCTGGGACAGGAGCCATATATTATCATCCATGTCAAGCAAACACCTTCCACTTAGAAGATGTTAAAGTATAACCCAGGGGAAGAGAGAAAGAAACAAGGGAGGGAGGAGGGGGTTGGGAAGCTAATGGCACATAGAATAGAGGCCAAACGTCTAATTATAGCCGACAAGGCCCTCATGATCTGGGCCTCCTTCCCTATGCCCCCCATGGGGCACTGTGTCCCAGCCAAAGTCAACTTTGTTTAGTTCTCGAAATAGCCCTCAGGTCCTTGCCCCAGCTGCTGCTTCGGCCTGGAACACTCTACCCCATTTTCTATTTACCCATCTCCACCCCTGCTTATCTAACAGGCAGGTCTTGGTGAGAGGCTTTCTTTCGGTTTTCCTTCTCTCCTTCCCTCTAACAGGTATTCCTATGGGTATCTGGCATATGTAGACTCTGTGAGAGCTGGCTCTGGGCCTGTGGAGTTCTGTGAGGAAACTGTTTCTCCACATCTATGTGTAGGCTGGGTTTTTTCCAGTGTGTTGGCATGACATCCTGGGCTTATCTGATAGCCACTTTCTTACTCTGTGTCCTGGCACCCTGGATATGTATCTATCTGCCTGTTATATTATAGGCTCCACAAGACAAAAGTGTATCTGTCTGTGTGAGTACGGATTCCGATGCTGCAATAACAAATTACCATTACTCCAAGGTTTAAAGTGACACAAATTTACCATCTTGTGGTTATGTGGGTATATGTTTAACAGAAGTTCACTGGATTAAAATTAAGGCATGTGGGAGGCTCTTGGGAAAAAATTATTTGCCTACCTTTCCAATTATAAGCTACCCATAGCCTATAACTAACAGCCTCTTCCTTCATCTGCAAAGACATCCAAAGCCGGTAGCTGTTGCTATGTCATATTACTCTGATGCTGACTTTTGTCTGTACCTTATATCTTTCAAAGACTCTTGATTATGCTGTCACACCTAGATAAGCCAGGTCAGCAACAATAATTTTAACTCTAGCTATCATTTTAATTCCCTTTGCTGACAGGTTTCAAGGACTAGGACTGGGGTATCTCTGGAGGCCTGTCATTCTGCCTCCCACACTGCGGATTGCCAAATGGAGAGCATATAGGAAAGATAGAATGACTTGCGTACATGGTTGGGAATGGGAATGTGTGTGGGGGAGGCATACAGAATTTCTAGGTACATGCTGGTGTGGGACACATAAAAATGCCAGTAGCTGGATATTTGGGTGTGTGACTGTGAATGTGAGTTACATACTGACTGATCTCATTGGTGGAACTCAGATGTATACAATGTGTGTTGGGAGCGTAGAAACCACCAGAAAGGGGAAATAGAAACATGAAATAGGTAAGAGACTTACTTTTCCTGAAAATACCATGAAGTATTTAGCATTTCCCATGTAGATACTCTCAGGACCTGGATTTCTGCTCTCTATTCCCAGGTGCCTATGGTCACACTGAGAGTGGAAACCCTGTCTTGCCTGGGCCAGGCAGCTCTGAGAATAGCTTGTATATATCAGCATACTGCTCAGACATTCATACCACCAGCATTGATAAATCACTCACAGCACAGTTTCCTGTTCTGAGAGAGCAAATCTCTTGACATGGAATCGTTCTCAAATCCCTACCCTACTTCTTACCTAATTTCACTGATCTAAGACAGCAGAGCCCTTAAGTCATAAATAGCCTGCCCCCTTCTTCTCAGAGATGAGACATTGCCCAGTGTGTGGCAGATCTGCACAGGCTTATGTGACTGTCAGAACAGAATGGCATCAGGGTCCTCTATTGCAATTCAGACCTGTGTAAGGTAACATTTTACCCTTTGAGAACAGGGATTTTATATCACATGCTCTATAGCATCAGGTTTCTTTAGGGCTTTCTGGTCCCAAGATTAGGTGCTTCTGAAAGATAAAATCCAGGATAACATTTCTGAACAGACTACTCCTGAAAGGAGTTTCTACTGAGGATTTCCACCCCACTTCTCACACAGGAAGCCAGATAAGAGAGTCTGAGACTCTTAAGGTATCTCTATCTTCTCCCCCTTTTCTCTTGAACATTACCCTAAACCCCAGACCCACACTAGAGATACTGACTTCCCAAGCAAGTGGTGCTTAATGACTTGTGTTTGTGTGACAATACTCAGGGTCCTTCCAAATGTAGTCACCATGCTAGATGCCAGACACACTGCCAGGAGACACACAGAGGTCCTTGTCTTCAGAGGATCTAAGCATTGTGAAGCTTCTAGTTTTTCTCTAGGCTCAGTCTAAGCTGTTTCATTTGTTAAGAAGAGGAAAGAAGGGAAGGGAAGAAAGGTAAGGAGGGAGGGAGGAGGGGCTTCAGGGCTACAGTAAGAATATGAATATACAAGAAGAAAAGATCTAGAGAGCAAGAAAAAGATAGATGATTAGAGACACGCCAAGACCCAGATGGCGAGCAAGAAGGTAATTGATCTAGACTCTGACACAAAGAGCTTCTGCACCTACCAAGAATCCAATAAAGGATCTTGACTCAGGAAGGAAGACCCTAAGGCTATCTCTGCCACACACGGGAAGAAGAAGCTGAGATAGAAACTTGGAACACAGACTCCAGACTCTAGGAAGCCATCCTTGGTAGTCTCCAATGAAGCCTGGAAGGAGGACTTAGGAGTCTGTGGTCCACTTCTACATGAAGACTGCTTTAGTTCACGCCTCCTGAAAGCACTACTCGAATCTTTGGATAGTAACTCCCTCCCACGGAGAGGAATATCACTCGACAACTCCACCCTCAGGCCTTGATTCATGAAGCCAGCCTTACCGTGGGTCTGGTTACTATCTTTGTCTTGTTAACTGTTGTGCTGACTAGTTTTATGTCAACTGACTCAAGCTAAAGTCATCTGAGAGGAGAGAATTCAATTAAGAAGATGTTTTTGTAAGATCAGGCTGTAGGCATGCCTATAGGGCATTGTGGAAGTGCTCTGCACACTGTGAGTGGTGCCACTTCTGGGCTGGTGGCCCAGGGTGCTATAAGAAAGCAGGCAGAGCAAGCCATGAACAGCAAGCCAGTAAGCAGGACCCCTCCATGGCCTCGGTATCAGCTCCTGTCTCCAGGTTGTTGCTCTATTTGACTTCCTCCTCTGACTGCCTTTGATGATGAACTGTTCCCTAGACGTAGAAGGGAACCCTTTCTTCCCCAAGTTGTTTTTATGGTGTTTCATCATAGCAATAAAAACCTTAACTAAGACAGCAGTGGTCACATGTACATGGTGTGACATAGATAAAACATAGACGTTCTTGTCCTTCCCCAATCAGGCTAAGAGCAGAAACCATTCATCTGTTGTCATTTATTAACCTGATATTTATTGATCACCTACTAAGTTCCTGACACCACGATAAGTTTATACTAATAACCCAAACATTGAGTTGCAAAATAGATACTCACAACCCTGTACTGCAAGCAGAACAAATGGGATGAACCCCATTGTACAAGCAAAGAGCTGAAACAGAAAATGGCCCTGGACCACAATGGGATTCAGATCTTCCTTAGGCCTGCCTTTTAGTTTTCTTTCACACCTATCTCTCACACTGAGACTAGAATTCTTACAGAAACAACAGTATCACCGAAGCCACCTTTGGATCTTTAGGGCATCCATAACCCATGGCAGGCATTAGGTTCATGGGGAAGAGATTAGAATAAAAGGACAGGTTTTACATCTTGAGTTCTTGGGTTCTAAAATCATCACTATCTCATCGGAGTCTTAAAAGAAGGAATACTGCTCCATGCCCTCTTTGCTATCCTATTTCTGAAGAAAACATGCCAGCAGGTAAAAGTGGGATTATCTCCAAGGCATACTGAAACTTTCTCAGATGCAATAGAATCCAGGTGAGGGAAATACCAAAGGTAGAACAGGCACACCCTAAAATGAGCATCCTTTCAATTCTGCGTAGTGTAAAAGCATGCCAAATTCAGGCACTGGACCAAGTAGGTCCAATATGACAGAAGCACATTGATAGCAGTGGTTCCATGAAACACAAGGCACCTGAAGTTAGGAAATACCCAAGATTCTCCTGTCCTGAAGGGAGACTCCAAACTGACCACATTTGAAGCTCCTGCCCTATTCAGGTAAGTCTTGGTCACCCCCACACGGGTGTCAGATCTCTGTCCATGGCCTTCCAAGCCATGAAGGTGGCCATTTTGACCCCCACCACCTCCAGCAGTTCCCAGGACGTGTTTCCCTTAAAGATCATCTCAATAATGTCTCCCATGTCCAATCTCACACAGCCCTTCCCATGGGCCAGACTCTGCTAGGTAGAAGGCAACAACTTCAGATCTGATCTTCGAAGATCTTATAGGACAGGTGTGATGTTGAAGGCTAGAATGTGTGTCGGAAAGAACACTGGGAAGATGTAAGCAGGATCCTTCTAGAACATGACACACAGTTAGTGGGGTTTAGGAAGACCTCAGAAAGATGCTTGTGTGTGAACTGGGCCTGGAGGTTAAGTAGATGGTTGTCAGCTGGAGAAGGCTATAGAGTAGCTAGAGTCAAGGGGGGATGCCCGGAGCATGGAAGAGGATAAGTGTATGCTTGGGATAGTAAGCAGCCACTGAGTGAGAGAACACGGCCGGAACGGCCTCCCTGAAGGCGTAAATGAATTTCAGGATTTTCAGATTTTCTTCTGCACGTTGCCCTCTAAGCAAAGACAACAGGGCCCCTCTAAATCACCCAGGCTCCCAGCGAGTGCCAGAGAAAATGTTTAAGGTATCATTTAACCCAAAGCAAATGTACTATCAGCATTTTTATAGATCTCCAAGAAAGAAGAAGAAACAAAAGCTGTTGAAATGTGAAAATAATTAGAGAAGCGACTTTCCCAGGGAACAAACATGGCCCACGCTGCGCAGAGGGAAGAACAAACAAACTTAGGGGCGGTTATGAAGCTGTAAAAAATCCTTGTTTATTTCTGAAGAAAGAAATAACGTTGGAGCAAAGCCACCGAGCCTGCACAACCATAAATCAAGGCTGAGACGGTAGAGAAGGAGGAATCAGCCAATAAATTCAGAGGAAACAAAGCTGCATTCCAGCTGTCCCAGGCGGCCTGAGAACCTGCTCTGCTCCAGTTCTGCAGCCCTGGATCACAGCATCCCAAAGTCAGAATGCCCTGCGTGTTCCCTGTGTGATTGCCCAGTCAGAAAGCATTTGGCTCGGGTTCCTATTTAGAAAAGCTAGTCTGAGAGTTGTTCAGTTTTCAGAAAGAAGTGGGGAAAAGTTCTTTCAGAACGCCCAAGTTCCCCCTTCTCCAGCTGTCTTCTACAGGGCAGTTTCAGCCCAACAGAAACCCCAGGAGGCAGCGGGGCATGGTCAGGGCTCTGGAGGGAATTCCCACTCTGTGCGCTCAGAAGGGGAGCCCACGCTCTTCCATCCCAGGTTGCTAGCTTCGGTAAACAGCCTCGCTGGAAAGGTCACCTCTGAGCTGAAAGATTTTTCTCATCTCTCACCCGCAGGTTTCTGGACAGAGGGGTCTTGTTTACGAAGAAATTGCTACTCTAACAGGGCGAGCCCAAATCTGCGGGGCTCATAGAGTGAGCACCAGGAGCAGGCAAGGCTTCATCAGCTTCATGCTGGCTGATCACAGTTTAGTGATGTCCCCTGCCTCAGACCTGCATGCTTTACTTTCTGTTTTTTTAAGGAGTGTGAACATGTGATTTTACTTCATTGAGTACTGACCCCTTCTTAACTCTGAGCCACATTCAGACATCTGCACTTTGCATAATCTGCATACCAGCTCAGTATGGTTAAACACCATTTTGTATCCTAGTAAGACAGGAAGCTGTGGTTCATTGCTTGCAGCACAAACCTGATACTGGAGCTAGTGAGTAGGGCGGCAGAACTTAGGTAAACCTCCACTTTCTATTAGCCACTAAATTCTGTTGTTTCAGTAGCCAAAGCCCTGTCTACGGAACTTAAATGGTTCGAAAACATGGGAAGTAAAATGTCACTCAAGTGAATTAAGAGGTGAGTAACCACAATAGCATTATTCACTGCTAGTTACCAGTTACCGGACTACCATGCCAAGACCTTTACATATGCTAATTGAATGTGGCCAGAAAGCACCCTTAAGGAAGGTGGCAACTCCATTTCATAGATCAGAGAGCTGAATTAGGGAGGGGAAAGTGTGTGGAAAGGTCACCTCACCACAAAAAAAGCAGAGCAACCTTGCTATTAAAGGCCAGTTTTTATTGGCGGGGGGGGGGGGTCTGAGGTCTCTGCAGAGCATATTTGTGGTCTTAAAACTTAAAATCCCTAGATTTTGTACTAAATCAGATGCCATCCGAACAGATTCCCAGTTTTCTTGAGAAGAAAACAAAATTAGATCATCTAGATGTTTGCATGTGTGGCCTATACATCGTCCATGTGAGTATGTGCACTTGTATACATATGTGTTTGTGTCAGTGTACATTTCAGAACCTTCCTTGATTGTTCTTGTGTCTCACTGAACCTAGAACTCAAAGACTGGGATGTGAAGTCTAGGAGTACCCTTGTCTCTACATAGCCCTCCCCGCCCCCTCAATCCTCAACGATGAAGTTAGAGATAGATGTTGTTCCTACCTTTTTGTGGGGGTCCTAGGGAAGATGTCCTCATGTTTGTGCAGCAGCCATATTATTATTTGAGCCCTCCTGTGTCTATCTTTTAACTCTCGTATCACCTATGATGTGAGTAGCAGGGAATCCCTGTTGAACAGCATCAGTCAGCCACACCAGCAGTCAGTACTAGGGGTTGGCGAAAGCCTGGCTAGAACTTGTTCCCACTGCCTAGTCAGCATAATTTATTATTCTTTTTCAATAGTCATGTAGTGACTACTGCCTTTTATTGAGCATCTATACATCAAGCATTTATTAGCCTTGTTTCCAGATGAAGAAATTCTAACTCAAAGAGGACAAGTATTTGCTCAGGGAGAGAAGTGCTGTAGAAGTGCAGGGACCAATGCTTGACGGTTTCAGGTGTCTATAAGAGTTGTGCACCTCATCCTTAGTTAAATTGTCTGCTTCCATCCTTCCTGCACTGTGTATCTTAGTTTCCCATTTATGCTCCAACAAACAACTATAAACTCAGATGTTTCCAATAGCACACATTTGCATTATTCTCCAATAGAGACCAACTCTCCCAAACCAGTGTGAGTGATTGAACTGGAGGCCATGGCAGCTGCAGAGGTCACAGGAGGCTCACTTCCAGGCCCCTTCCCAGAATCTCTTACTAGTGGTTTTCCTTCATGTTTACTGCTGTACCATCAGCTGCTATAGCCTTCCCTCCGAATGTGCTTTCTGCTTCCTCTAACATGGGCTGCTAGCCACATGCTGCTTTCTCTTCTGTCTGGGCTGAGTTTCTCTCTGCCTCCATCTGATGAGAACAATGGGACTATGTTTGGTACATCTGGATAATCTAAGATAATGCTCCCAACTTAGGAGCCAACATTTAATCACATCTTTCTTCTTGTTATGTGATACCTATTGGTTTCAGAGTTTGGGATCCAATAAATTTGGGAGACACCTTTTAGTCAGCCAAATTTTCTTTCCTCCTGAAAATGGCAGGTCAGATTACTTCACCAAGAGTGGAAATAAGACTCTGTTTGACTAGCGACTCTCATCACTCATTTCCTTGGTGAGCAAAAATACTATCTCTACCTGTTTCTTCCTTGTTATCCAACCTTTTGAATCAGTGATCTCATTCAAGTGTTTGGTCTTTGATAACCCCTCCCTCTAGTGCCTAGTTCAAGGTACCATGGATTAGACTCAGGAGAAGAATGGAAGAACTTCCTACAGGGATTTAGCAACAGAACTTTGCAATGCTCCAGGTACATATATATGGGAAGTCACCTGGCGATGCCAAGGATCATCCATTTAGCAGGAAGCTATAAAAGACACCTGAAATTCAGACGAGAAAGGGATGCAGCCCTATCCAGTTTTAAGCACAAAGGAAGACTGATGAAAAGCCAAAGATGTCTACCACACATGAGAAGCTTCTATAGGCTATACTTTATGTGACTATTTTTCGTGTACTCCTCACTTCCTGAGGTGGTCCATATTATATTTACAAAGGAGGCTCGACCAGCAAGGTCTTGTCTAACCTCTAATCACCTAACTGGAGTTGGTTCCGATTCTACATGACACCCTTGACCTACAACCCTGGCTTTGGGCTAAGTAAAGTAACAGGAACATGAGTGTAGTGTCCTATAGACAGGGAAAAGAGATGCCCACATTGTAATGAGAAGAATATCAGAAGTCACATGATATGAGCACCCAGATTAGCAGGGGAACCCTGAGTGTATCAGACTTGACAGTATGTTTTTGGAGATGCTCACTCAAGACTTTTTAAAAAAGTATTTGAAACTAAATGCCAAAAATAGCCAACTGTGTGGTAAAAGGGTAGATTTACTTTCCTGGCACTCGACATGTCAACTGGCCCTAGTAAGGACTAAAGTTCCCCCACCAACTTGCTGATATTAATCTCTAGGCTCTGCAGACATGTAAAGTAGATATCATACGTTATATCACACTTTCAAACAGCCACTCTTATCGGCCATCATAGGTTACTTGTTCAGCATCACTATGTGACTCTGATTTACATTAAGGACAACCATTGACAAACATGTACTGCTATAATGTACAAGCCATTTTTAACATTCCTTATTTTTCATTGTCCTTGAACAAATGATGCTATGTGTTGAAATAATAGTAATGTCTCCAGAGATTTGCTGTATGTTCTTTCATTTTGGTTTTGGTTTTGGTTTTGTTTGTTTTTTCTTTTTAATTCTTTTTCCTTTTTCTTTCTCTCTTACTTTCTTTCTTTCTTTCTTTCTTTCTTTCTTTCCTTTTTTTTTTTTGTTTTTTGACAGAGTCTCACTATGTAGCTCTGGCTATCCTAGAACTCACTGCAGATACAATATCACAATATACAAGCAATACAAAATATATATCAAAAAGGAATTTATTTATTAGAATGGCTTTTTTATTAGGCTGTGGTCCAGCAAGTCCAGCAGAGGCTGTTTACCATCAGAAAGGCAAAAAAAATCTTGTAATTGTTCTGCTCACATCTCAATTGGTCTTGAGTCTATGTTGGAGTCTTGAGGAAGAAGGTTCTAATACCAGCAAAAGAAAATAAACTCAGAAGCAAGATAAACTTGCCAGCAAGAGTGAGGGCAAGCAGCAAGAAGCAAAGGCTTCCTTCTTCAATATCCTTGTTGTCACCAGAAGGTGTGGCTCATATTTAGGGTGGGTCTTCAAACCTCACTGCTGCAGGATATTTGATAACACTGTGAAACTCAAGATTATGTTATTTGCTGGAAAAAAAAAACCTGTTTGTAGTTGTTTAGCCTTTGCATGTACCATTAATCCCTATGTCGGGAATATAGAGGTGCTTAGTATACACCTTTATTCCCAAACAATGAAGGGAAAGTTAGTTTGTAGAAGGAAGCACCCATATTTGAAAGTGATGTCTAATTGAGTGGCAGATAAAGTGATGAATCAGAGAAAGATTGACAGAATGAATTAGAGATAGGATACGACCAATTCTCATGAGAAGAGAGAGGAAAGGGAAACTACTAGAGAGAGGGCAGCACAGAGAAGAGAAAGGAGGGAAGCAGTATTACCTGGACAGTTTTACAGAGACAGACTGAAGAGAGAACAAGCTCGACACAGGTGAAGATGGAATGAGCCAGAGAATGAGAAAGAGCCAGAAGATTAGAACAGATTGCTAAAGTTAGTATGAGGCCAAAGCAGAGTAAAAAATTTGAGGCCGAGAGAGAAGCCAGATTGAACCAGTCAACTTGCAGAGGAATTTGAGCCAGAACTGCTGAGTTGTACCAGCCACTCAGAGATCAGAAAGAGATAGAAAGGGTGAGTTTATTCAGCAGCAAGTCTCAGAGGCTGAAAACATTGTAGGCCTAGATTAGATTGTATGGAGGCTAGAAGCTTCCAAGACTAGACCAGGGTGAGGCAGTAAGCCTGGGATATGACAATTATATCAGGTGAATAAAAGTTACTTTTACACTCACATGACCTGAATTTGGGTTGGGTCTTCCAATCCCTGAAGTTCTAGATTTAGGGTGAGTCTTCCACTTCAGATGACTTAATCAAGAAAAATTCCTCATAGTTGTGTTCAGCTGCCTGGGTTTTAGTTGATTCTAGATACAGTCCATTTGACAAGAATAGTCATCACATGTATGTATGGTATACCCACAAGGGGAGCATGACATTTGTGAATTATGTCCAGAGGCCCAGAGTTGACATCAGATGTCTTCCTTGTTTTTCTTTTTCTTTTTTTCTCTCCACATTCTTGATTGAGATAAGGTCTCTAGCTTAACTGAGAGGCTGGCAATTCCAGCTAGTTAGCTTGTCCCAGCACCCCTGGGTGCTTCCCAAGAACTGGGATTACAGGTAGCTGACATACTTGTTTGACTCCCCTGGGTACTGGGGAATTCAAATTCTAGTCCTCATGATAGTGTAGTGTCTTAGTTACATTTCTCCAATGTGATCAAACACTGACTGTCTTAGTTAGCTGCAAAGAGGCAATATGACCAAGGCAACTCTTATAAGGACAACATATAATTTGGCTGGCTTACAGGTTCAGAGATTCAGTCCATCATCATCAAGTCAAGGGCATGGCAGCATCCAGGCAGGCATGATACAGGAGAAGCTGAGAGTTCTACATCTTGTTCCAAAGGCAAACAGGAGAAGACTGACTTCCAGGCAACTAGGACAAAGGTCTTAAATACCATGCCCACAGTGACACAGTACCTCCAACAAGGCCACATCTACTCTAACATGGCCATATCTCCTAATAGTGCCACTCCCTGGGCCAAGCATATTCAAACCATCAGACTGACTAAGCTAACTTGAGAAAGAAAGGTTTATTTGGCTTAAATATTTTAATCGTGGTCCATCATTGAGCGCAGTCAGGGCAGAAACTCAAAAGCAAAACTGTGGAGGCAGGAACTGAAGTAGAGCTAATAAAAGATGCTGCTCTCTGGCTTGTTCTCCATGTCTTGCTCAGCCTGCTTTCATATAGGCCCCAGGACCAACTACCCAGGGGTTCCCTATAGACTTGTCTACAGGCCAATCTGATGGAGGCAATTCCTCAACTAAGTATTCTTCATTCCAGATGACTCTAGATGATGTCAAGTTTACAAATGCAAAACAGCACAACCAGCCAGCACCCAGAGCAAACACGCTGCCCATTGAGTCATCTCTCCAGCCTGTGAAAGGGCTTCGTCAAACAGAAAGAGCTGCTGAAGTTCAAGTTGCTACCATCATCATGGGGCCTCAATAGGAGGTTTGAGGTTAGTAAAGGAAGACACGAAGCAGATAAAGGCAGCTCTGGGAGATCTGGCTCGAAGAAGCACTAGTTTTTCAGCCAGCCATAGAATCCACTCCCTTCCCTTAACTAAATAAATGGCATAAACCAAGCATATCATGTGAAAAAAATCTCCCTTTGATTTAGCCATTCCACTCCCTTGCACTGTCTTTGTGAGGGTCAGTCTCAACCACAACCCTGCCAAAAAACTACAGAAGTTTCCTTTGACAACTGATCCCTGAAGTGGGCATTTGCTTGACCTTTGGTATACAAATCTACAGATGATATTTTTAAAAGATTATAAAGTAGTTCTTCATAAATAAATCCTCATACTTTCTGCCATAAGTCTTTGAGGAAGACTCTTCTCTTCTCTTGAACTCTCTAAGCGCTAAGTTACCTCCACAGAGGGACTGCACACAGTGAGACAGATTTCCAACAAGGTGAGATGGTGAAATTCCAGAACTCAAAGACTCAGTATTCTTTAGCAACACAAGAGTCTTCCAAAGAACACTTTTTTTTGGTTTCAATTTACCCTAGAGATTTCACTATGGATGTTCTTACAGATTTTTCAAAGCCTAACAAAGGATTTCCTCATGACCCAGAGCAAAGAACATATCAGTTTGAGAGTTTCAAGGCATGGGTTTAAATTCTAACTTTGTTTCTCACTAGGTGAGTGATTTCTATAAGAGACTTACATGATGTTGAATTAGCATCTATGTGCCTGCCTTAGTTTCTTCAAGTGGAAAATGGTTCACAAGTCATGGGGCTATGTTAAGAAGTAAATAAAAAATAAACTGGAAGTTCCAAGCATACAGTAATGGCCATCAGTACTAGACAAATTCTCAGCATATTTATCAGCTAGAAAAAGGTTGGTCCGATGTGATCCAGAAGTACATTTCCCAAATTTACAGGGACAGGGTGAGTCTGAGAAAGCCAGCAGGTGTATTGGGACCTGCAGCAGTAGAGCCCCATCTTACTCCTAGACCCAAAGGGACAAAAGTAAGCCAGGTGTAGCTGGCTAGCCAGAGGCAGAGCCAGAAGATGTACTGGTAGAGGAACACAGGGACTGACACACGCCCTGGCACAAAGCCTGGGGCAGTAGGGGAGATTCCCAGTCTTCCACTATTTCATCTCTTATTGATGATTTCTTACGATTGGTCAAACATAGCCAGGAGACAGAGACCAATTAGTAATCTTGGTGCAATCACAAGGGTCAATGTCACAGGGCACATTACAGATGACAGAATGGATCTGGGTAGTCAGAGATCACAAATACAGAACCATCAGCCCTTGTGATTCCCATATGGGCTAGAACTAGTGTATCCAGAACATGCACAAAATCCCCGAAAAGGTCCTGCAGTGGTGACTGTGATTTTACCTGTGGCTAACTCTAGTGCTGAGTAGCATAAAGTGACATCACATTGAATAAACCATTTCTACCATCAATCCACAGACCTCTTCATCTCAAGAACCTGAAGATGCCCAGCCAACAGTAATTCTCTCCTATTTTCTCATCCTAGCACTTTCTGACAACTACTCTGATTTCTGTTTTTTACTTCATTATTCTAGGCACTGAGTACTAGAATACGTGTCCAGTATCTTCCTTTCTGTCAACCTGACCAGCTTATTTCACTTTGCACAGCAGCCTCATGGTTACATAAATGTAGCACATGGCTACCTTTCTAAGGCTAACACTCCACTGCATATTGGCAGTGAGTTTTATTTATTTATCTGTTCAGTGGACACTTGAGTTGCTTCTAGCCTTTGTGACTAACACTGCTATGAACATGGAAAAACAAATCTGTTGGCCTTGGCTCCCTTTCTTTTAGATACACAGGTAGAAGTTGAGTTGCTGGATCATGTCTGGTAATCCCATTTTTTCCCAATGATTTTCATGCTGTTTTGCACAGAAATCAGCACTGTTTCATATTCCTGACATTAACACACAAGAATTCCAATTTTCACCAGCACTTGTTATTCTGTCTTCCTTCAGTTCCACTTCTTTCCCCATCCTTCCCTTCCATCCTTTCTCCCCTCTCCCTCTTTCTCTCCTTCCCTTCCCTCTCCCTTCCTTCCATCTTTCTTTCCTTCATATTAGTTGTGATGATTAATCTTCACTGTCAATGCGATGGGATTGCATTTGGAATCACCTAGGAGACACACCTCTGAGAATGTCCCTGAAGCTGTTTCCAGAAAAGTTTGATCAAGGAGGAAAGACTCACTCTGAATGCGGATGCTAACACCCAACAGAGTGAGGTTCCCAAGTGAATCAAAAGGAGAAAGACAGGAAGCCAGGTGAGTAAGTATCATCTTCTCCTTCCACTGACTGCTACCCAACTAGGGATGGAATGTGACCTGCTGTCTCTTGTGTCTGCCGCCATACATTTCCTGCCTTTCCTCCCTTAAGTTGCTTTTTGTCAGGCGTTTTGTTACAGCAATGAGACAAAAGCTACTACAGTGGCCATCCTAAAGGACATGCTACAGTAGTATCGTTTTGTGGTTTTTAACAGGCAATTTTGGGATTATTACTATTACCAGGTCTAAACAGGAAGACTGTCATGGCATTCACAAAAACTCTAATCCCTTTCTTCCAGGAAGGGAGAAAAAAATAATGTAAAATGAATTAACCTCCTGTCACTTCTTTCATTCCTCACCTCCTCCCCAAGGTAAATATAATTAACCCATTCTGGTTAAGAAACCTAGGTTTACAGGGTTCCCTGACTTGTCTTACAGTTACAGGGCTAATATATAGGTGTGACTCAACATATGAGAGATATATTTAGGCTCTTTTCCCTGGCACCATTGTTTTGAGATTGTTTGTTTGCTAACTGAGCAGAAGAAATTGTTAAATAACTCTGGGTCCTGACAGCAAAAAAAGAAAGCTGGAAAGCAATAACATAGCATCTAATGTCAGTGTCTTTACTTATATAAAATGAAATTTTAACCGTGCCCTTTGAAACACACAATACAGGAGAAAATGGATTGAATTGAATGAGCTAGGCTACAGGGAGAGCTAGCTTTTGGCTAGTGCTTAGCCTATAGATGTCAAGCCATTCATCCTTCCAGGCAGGGGCTGTAAGAAATTCTACACAGATCGTGAGTTCACCTTCAGAAACCACTGTAGAGGTCTTGCCATGCCTAGAAGCAGAGCTGAGTGTTCTGTGTGTCTGTGTGTTTGTGTATGTGTCTGTGTCTCTGTGAGTGTCTGTGTCTCTGTGTGTCTGTGTCTCTGTGTGTGTCTGTGTGTCTGTGTCTGTCTGTGAGTTTGTGTGTGTGTGTGTGTGTGTGTGTACACATTTCTATATAATGTGTGAATGTGGATACATTTGCCTTGTAGTCAGAGGACAACTGTAGAGAGAATATCTTGTGTATTATGTATGCATAACCTGTCAATTAAAAACCTATGGCCTATAGGAAAGTAGAATAGAAGATGGGACATCTGGGAGGTAGAAAGAATTGTAGGATAGATTGAGATGAGAAAATTTACCTGGGAAGATGTAATGAGATGCATGTGTGGTACCTGAACACAGGTAATTAGCCACAAGGCAGAATGTAGATTAGAATAAATGGGATAATTTAAGTTATGATCTAATAAGAGAAGAGCCTAGCTATATGGCAAGGTATTTGTAAATGTATTTTGAGACCGAGTCTTACTTATGACAGCATGGGGCTGGGGGGAAGAACCTGGCATAACATCTACAGACAACTTTAAAAGGTGTTGGTCATTGCCTTCTGTGTTTTTGAAAGGAGGTCTCTTGCTTGCTTATTCCATGCTAGCTGGCCCCAATGCTCTAGGATTCTCCTGTCTCTAATCCCATCTCCCTCAGGAAAGCTAGGACTACAGACCCTCATGCTATGTATCCAGCTATTTTTGTGGGTTCTAGGGATTCAAACTCAAGTCTCATTGCTTACATAGCAAATGGCTTTACACATCTGAGAATTACCCAGCCCCAACTCCTATTTCCATTTTTTTAATAACTTCTATTTCTTAACTGAAAACTCCTTTGTTTCTTCCCCTTGAGCAGAAATGACACTTTTCGCCTCTCAGTTATTCTGTGAGATGTTGTGTCACAGCAATGAGAAAGTAACACCATGTTTTTGTGTCAGGAAATGAAAACATTGTGGCCTTCTGCTTTCCCTTGCTCTCCTCATGAAATTAATTTCCAAGCCCTGTTGATCTTTCTGTCCCCATCACCTCCATATACTAACTGTCCTACCCTGGCCCAAGCCTTCCATGATGGTATCTAGGACAACCGAACTTGTTTCTCCAGCATCCCCTCCCCACACCACTACCATGTCCATACTCACCTACACAGTTCCCTATAGAGGACCTACAAGAACACAAGTCTAGCTATTTCTTAAGTTAAAAATAGTCAGATTTCCCTTGCCTGATAGGGTTATCTATTCCACAGGACAAAGATAAAATATAATGCACCAGGCCTGCCCACAGCTGTAGCTGCTGGCTCCTCCAGCTGTGGGTTCGGTTCACACCCATGCTCAGAGACATCACTGAGTGGTTTCTCCCAGGGCACCAGGCATCTTCACACCCAGACTTCCTCTCACCTTTGTGTCTAAAATTACCAGTGGCAACTCCTTCCCTGCCCTACTCTCCAGCAATATTTCTAAGACTTCAAGGTGGAATAGGAGGCTGTCTGAAAATTAACAGTGACTGTGAAGCAAACACCTTCACCTTTGTAATAGACTCAGTTCTCTCAGTGACCTCATTTTATGGGCAGAAGGCTGGTGATATTCAGAAGTATTGAGTGACTTGCTCGATATACAGGTAGCAAACAACAGAAGCAGGGCTTAAACTTGGTGTTTGATGGCCTGACGACTCACCCACAGTCCTTTCTAGTTTTTGAGGACAATGCGGCAGTCTTAGCTCTGCCACTTTCTACCTTCGTGACCTTGAAAAGCACCTCTCCATTCCGACTCTGTTTATTCTTTAAAGGGGAAGATGGTAGGCAATGATCATCTGTTATTCTCCTTGTGATGACCCAAAGTCCTAGGACATCCACATGGCCACTCACTCCTCCTATAGCCACAGCTTCTGCCTGAAACCTGGCTCTCTGACAAGGATCCCCAGATCAGACAATACTTTCTCCTATCACTAGCTATTTATACTAGTCTCCAAACTAGCACACACCTCTATACAGGTGCACTGTCTAGGCTTGTTCTTGGCTAATGTGTCTTGTCCTGGAGCCAAAAATCCATTAGGAGAAGTGAGATAGCAAATCCAAACATGATTTTTCTCATGGAATTGCACTAAATTCTATTCTTTCCTGATTGATCCACTAGGGATTTCCACATGCAACTCTGAGCCACAATGTTCCTGTGTACCCCTACTAAGAGTGGCTTAAGAGAACAGAGGTCTCTTCCATGCCTGATCTTTTCTAAAGTGGGACATTACCTGAGGGAGAGCTTGCTGGTAAGAGTGAGCCATCAAACAAAGACTCATTCTCCAGGGAGACCCTGCCCTCAGTACGTTCCAGATGTCTGTTTTGGAATCATTGGCTACTATCCCAAGTTCAAAGGCGTACTATGGGGAAAGTTCCCAGAAAAGCAGGAGTTTATTACTGTGGAGAGTAGAAAAGGAGGGCAATACAGCTACTCCCAGGCAAGGGAAGACCTTGTACTGGGTGGAGAGGTACAGTGATCTTTAGAGTATTTCACTCTCCTCTATCACATGTGTTCATAAGGATAGATCCTAATCTCTCTGGGCCTTTTTCCTCATCTCTTAAAAAAGCAGGCCAATCTGATTTATTCACAACTACCAGGGAAGCTTACTGGGGAAGGGATGCAAAAGAGGGCTGCTTAGTACTGTGTAAGCGTCAGAATCACTCCTTTTTAGCTCTTTGTGCTTGCTATTTAAAGAGAATTGGGGGCTGTCAAGAAGACATAAGGAAATGAAAGTCCAGATGTTCCCAGAAAACACACCTACGAAAACCAGGCTGCGACTACATCCTGAATCACAGAATCCTGAAGCTGGAAACAACTCTGTCAGGGGCAGAGTCATTCCAAGCTTTAAGGCTGTTCACACAACTGTCCACCAGAGTGTGAGTGCTGGTCATTGGGGAGCTCACTGTTTTTGTTTTGTTTTTTTTGTTTTTTTTTTAAGAATGGATACATGAATAAAAAAACATGGGCTGGGGGAAAGCACTGAAATTTCCAGTGTTAGTCCTGTTGAGAATGGAGCCTCCTCTCTTTTCTCCTTTACAGTCTAACCCCACCAAGTGTTTGCAGCTTACAATATCCTCCAAGCTTGTCATCTCAGAAGTCTTTGTCCTTAATGTTTCTTGCCCTTTTGTTCAACTATGAAAGGCAGTGCACATCCCTGACGCTGTTGCTAAAATACCCACTCCCGTATACACACCTCCAGAAAGTTCTCTGTGACCTCCCTATTCTAACCTGCAACCAGGTCATTTCTGTTGCCCTAGTTCCATTCACAGGGGAGTGTACTAAACATTGCTTGTTACCAATTGGTTACCTTGATTTGACTTCAGTTCCTCAGTAGCAAGGACTGTCACTTGCAACATCTCTGTCCCTAGCTCCTCAGCCAGGTCTGACTCCATAGAAAAGGTCTGTGTGAGGAACTGAGCCAACTACAGGGCTAGAGAGGTCAGAGCAGAAGAGCCCTAAAGTGTGCTGCTAAAGAGGAAGCAACAGGAAATGGGGCCAGAAACAGCCTCTATCTGGTCTCATGAGTGAAACTGAATAAAGAAAAACGGTTATGTTTAAAAAAAAAAAAAAAAAGAAATAAAGAAAGAAATGCTCCAGGCTTTGTTTTGGTTTGATGTCTCTTTGTCCCCAGCTGAGGGCAAGGAAAGCCAACATGAGCATTCTAACATGTGTAGCCTTTCTTCCTCTCTGCACTGTATGAAGAGAATGCCAGACAGAGAACTCAAAAACGCTGTGCTATGTGAACAACATGATGCCATTTGTTTTGTTTTGTTTTTAAACAAAATGACATTTATTGAATTGTCATGGATTAGTGAGTTTGCATGGGTTTCTAAAATATGCTTTTAAATCCTTCGAATAATATTTTATGAATTCTTTGAGAATTTCATATACAACATTGTGATAAACTCAGTCCCATCACTCCTTACTTCCCTATCTACCCAACTTCACTTTCGTCTTCTCTTTTTCCATCCAGTCCAGTTTGGAAATTTTTTAAGCAGGACAGTGAGATAGAATTCCATTATGTCTTAACCAAGTTACTTAATGTTTTAGGAAAAGGATGGGTAACATGGTTACAATTTATGTACGTGTCAGCTACTTGATCATGTGGTAGGTGCTTTCTACAGTTATTCATAATCAGCCTTTGGGGATTTGCACATGAAAAAAACCTAATGGTCCAGAGATGAAATAACTATTCCTGCAGCTAGAAGACTTATCCAGGTATAGCTTAATTATTAATTAGTTATTAATTAATTAATTAACTAATGTTTCAGTTATTGTTTTTACAGTTCTATTACCAATGTGGTAGAAATTGTTAGCTGCCTACTGAACATCCACTTTGCCCTATGTACTAAGATACAAAACTTCTGTTCTCTGCTGGATAAATTGCCATGTAAATTAAGACATTTACTAGTGTTCTTCATAGTCAGAGATAGTGTAGGGTAAAGTTTTCCCCAGTGGCATATAGTCTAATGGGACATGCAGGGTCTCAGGGATGGTTCCTTAAAGGGCAAGGGATGGACTCTGGGGTCCATGATTTCTCTTGGTGCTGAACTGGAGTGTGATACATGTATTTCCATGCTAGATCTGGAGGGTAGAATGCGATGCACTAGTAGGCGGATAGGGTTCTGATGACTATGTGCCTTGTGCCAGCTCTGGACCTTCAGAAGCTGCTACACAACAGAAAATCCATGTGTTTCAGCCTTTTCCTGAGGTACACACAACTCTAAGGACATTTGGGCTTAGTTACAAATTTTTCTGGGGGACTTTAGAAAAGTTATTTAAATATTGAAGATCTTGATTTAAAAAACACACTAGAAAAGAATTTAAATGAAACACAGTATTTTCAAAGGTTCTTTGTTTTACTGAGGTACCACTTATAAGTATTGGGCAACCAGAGTTGCTAGGCCTGAAAGGACCATAGTAGGTGGAGATTTTGTTTCAAGGATTTCTAAAGTTCTTAGAAAGACAAACAGCCATTCATTCATTCATTCATTCATTCATTCATTCATTTATTCATTCATTCAGTTTACTGGATGTTGGTGTTCCTTGACCACAAATTTACTTAAGCCTCTTAACCATAATTACAAACATAGTTGGTCATGACTTCAAGAGTCACCTGATTGATACTGTGCTTGTTTTCTAGGAAATCTACAAATGGATCTATGTGAAGGACCTGGGTTATTTGACTTGTTTTGTCAGAAGAGATAACCACCTCAGAGCCCCTGGCAGCTGTATCTTGTTCAGCTTCTGTGTCTTCCCAGTCCTTCGTTGCACCCTGCATTTTGGGATGTTGTCTCCAAGCACTTGCCTATGACCTATCCATAGGCAAATAACTGCACTGAGCCTGTTCCTCAGACCGAAACAGCCAGTACCATGTATGACTCTGCACTGGGGTCTGAAGATCACCACTGAGCTTGGGTGACAACTCATAGCATAAGGCCTATGGGCATGAGACTCAAGGATTTTTACCCTTAGGAAGCTAGGGTTTGGTATAGTAAAAGAGAAGGAACCCGTAGGTGTAGTGTGCCAGATACTAAAGAGATAAAGAGGAGCAGAACTAGACACTAAAGATGATTGAATAAGATGACTGCACAAATAAGTTGTCTCTAATTAAAAGTGTGAAAGGCAGAGAACCTCCTTGGCAGCATCCCAAGAGCTGATATCCTGCAAGTAGACAGAAGGAAAAGCTGAAGATTGAGCCATTACTTATCAGGATATGACAATTTAGAGGACAGATTTTCAGACATGGAATGACTCGGGATAAGACCCTGCTTGAAAGTACTGGGGAGAGGACACTGGGTTTGAAGCCTTGAGAATTTGAGAACCTGCCAACTTTGATTCGGTTCCTCCTGGCAACAGAAGCAAGGTAGTCGTCCCAGTTATGAGATAACTCTTTCATCTTGTTTAAAGATGACATAGGAAGCTCAGCCTGACAAAGAACATTGCTACATCTCCTCTAAGTCATAATACCAAACATACCATAACCAGCTAAGTATTTTCTGGGCTTCTAAGGAAGGGACTAGATCCCAAAGAAGCAAAGAACTTCATCAATCTGCATCGACAGAAGCTAGAATTATGTGTTTGGAACAGGATCTGAAGGTGCAGGCAGAGGGCAGGAGCATACAGATAGTGGAGTGCACATTCCTTTGGCATGAGATTTAACACCTAACAAGGCCCCTGAGATACAAGTCCAATATGCTACTAGTATGGCTGTGGCAACTGTGTAGATCATGCTGGGTACCTACAATGACTGAAATAGACAAGGTGGAACACAGAAAGGAGGAATAGTTGAAAAGGCTCAGAGAATTGGCATGCTGGGGTAGATTTACCCCATAAAGCAAAAGACTATGATCTGAAATGCCCAATAAAGATATATTGAACTTACCACAAGCACAGAGAGACAGTCAGGGGCTCTTAGGATAGAGAGCCCTGGTCCATATGGCACCAGAATACTGTGATTATAGTGTAGTTTCTAAAAACACACCACTTGGATGAATGTATTCCAATGGACATGACTCTTCTAAAAACAACCACACTGGGGAACTCCAGATATCCACTAATCAAGGGAGAAAAATGAAGACACATGAAGTCACCCGGACCTAGATTTAGGTCTAAATATGATGTAAATTTCCCTTAAAGCATGTAAGAGCATCGGGAAATGTTCTAAGGTCTTTGGATGCTAATTAGCTTACCTGTAAAACTTAGATGGTGCTAACTGCTTGGGCTGGGTGTTCTCCATTTACATTAAGGTGAGATGCAAGTAAAATGCCCAGCTCAGTATATGTATTGAAAATGTTCAAAATATATCTTTTCTTCTCCCATATTTCTGTTAGGGCTTGGTCAACTCTTTTATGTAAAGAAAAATAAGAAAAGCTGACTTACTCTTTCTTCCTCCGTTCATTCTTTCTCTGGATTACTTACTGGGCTTAGCTGAAACATCTGCTCTAAGGCACTCGTCCTCACCACTGGGCTCTGGAGGACTTCTGAGTGTTTTCACACTCCGAAATGATATACACAGCAATATAGGATGAAGACTTGCCCCTCTAAAGGATGTAGAAGATCTTATCTTTGGTTCTGAAATTGCCAAGAATACTGGAGCCACTGCAGCTTCTCTGGAGTAGGCTTTTATCTCCAGGACATGGTAGACAGGCTGGCAAAATTGGGCCTTGTAGGGCTGTCTGAACAACACACTGTAAGTTAAATATAAAAAGGCAATGATGATGTTGACCAATACAATGATGATCTCCAGAAAATCATCACAAAGTACATTATATTTTCTGTGGGTCAGACATAGACCCTGGGAGGTGTGACAGGGAGACAATGGAGAAGGAGACACAGCTTCTGAGAGATGAGAGGCAGTGGGAGATGACAGGCATGAGAATAACTGCAGCTCATGCCAGAAGACTAACCCAATGCTATTGGAAGCAGAACCCCTTCACATCAGGAAGTGAGAGGGTACTTATTGTATGAGAGAAACCCTAATCCTGACACTGGAAATGGAATAGATTGGAAGGGGACTTCAGAAGAAGAACCAGCACATTTGAGGCAGAGGAGACCAAGCAAGTGAGGGACACTGGCTTAAGTTCAAGCTATTCATGAGATACTGAGACACTCCAGCTGATAACTTCAGTGTGTAAGTGAAATAAGCAGGTAACCCAGGGACCCTATACTCTTGATTGTTTCATGTCATCCTAGCTTAGACCTGGCTTCCCAGCAATGTAGTAACCCTCAAATATATCCCTGTTGGCAATGGAAGGTAGGGTCACCTGGTGCTAAGAAGGAAAGGATAAAACTGACTCCAGCTGCCATAGGAATGAGTTAGAAGGTGTGGAATTAGAGGTATTCAAATAGCCTTATAAGGTCATCCCCAGCTCTCCCTTCTGTTCTCTGATCTAAGTGGCTCAGGATCATCCTAGAATAGAGCAAAGAATTCTTTAAGAAATATATAAGTGCCTCAAAAGTCCATAAAGGTGACAAAAATGGAAAGAATGGAACAACCTATGATCTGATATGCTCTGGGCAGGATTCCTAGAGAAGATAAATCTGGACTTGATCTTGAAGGAGGGACTGGATTTAAATATTCAGAAAGGCATGGAGTGGACTTGGTGTGAACTGGGATGTGAAGGTGGGAACACATAGAAAGTGTAAGGAGAACTGTTAAAATGAAGGACCTTGGCTTTGACCAGGACCCACTCTTTCTGCAGCTACCCACAGGTTTATTCTGCATTGCTTTCAACCATCCAGTTGATAACCAGACTTTTCTCTTTTTCCTCCATCATGTCCCTGACAATTTCATTAACTCCTTCTTTATCAACCAGTTATAGTCTGGGTATCCCTTTCTTGCACTGCAATGGACTTAAGCCAGAATTTTCTCTGCCTATCCTCCAATTCACAGGACCCTCCCACACCATATGCAACATTTGCACCCAGCCAGATTGACCTCCAAACTCCAGGCTCGGAGCAGAAAATACATGCTCATGGTAACATCTCCACTGATTACCTGACTTCATTTTACCCAAGCCATTTCCAACCTCTAGGCATCTTTTCTTCCCCAACCTACTCTGTCTACAACAGACTCAGAACTAACAAAAGCCAAACTTCATGCTCAGATCTCGTTGCAATAAAAACAACAATATGAAACATCAAATCAGTAACTTCTCTCCAAAACTTACCAGGCCTATAGAAACGTTTGCCAATGAGACACTCGGGCACAGAATTGAAAAGAATGAATAAAGATAACCAAAGAATTGAAGGAGTTTAGAGCGACAAAAAGAAACAACTTAATAAAATTAAGGAGGAAGCATTTTAGGAGAATATATGACTTAGTGACGCCAAAGATTAAGTAGAGGAACTAGAACAAATAATCAAGGAATATGAAAAAAATTAAAACAAAGAAAAGGAGCACAAACAAAATGTGGCACACCATGAGGAAAATATCAGACCTTTGAATTATAGGTATAAATGAGGGAGAAGAATCCCAAGACAATGACATAGATAGATGTTCAACAAGATCATAGAAGAAAACTATCTTCTATAAAATTCTATAAAACACACCAAACAAATAAAAGAAACACACAGAAGATCAAATAGACAAACTCAGAAAAGAAAATACCCACAGCATATTATAGTTAAAACACTAAGTATATATAACAAAGACCACGTATTTAAAACTTCAAGAGGAAAAAAAAGTAACTCACATATAAAAGAAGACACATCAAAATAATGAATTATTTCTTTCTTCGAAAGCCAGGGAGCCCAGATCAGTGCCTTCCAAGTTCCAAAAGACTATGACATCCAGCAAAACTATCTGCTATAATTGAAGGAGGACTAAAACACTTTTGACTACATAGACAACCAAAAATAAAATTATATCCAACAAATCAAATATAAAGAAAATATCAGAAGCATTATTTCTGGCTGAGAACAGAATAGGCATAGCAGAAACTGAGACAGATGCAGATACTTACACCCAACCACTGGACTGAAGTCTGGGACCCCTGTGGTTGAGTTAGGGAAAGTCTGAAAGAAGCTGAGGAAGAGGGTGACCCCACAGGAAGATCAGCAATTTCAACTAACCTGGACCCCTGAGATCTCTCAGACACTGAGCCACTAACCAGGCAGCATACATGAGCTGGTCTGAGGCAGTGACATACCCAAGGATCTGGCCTTAGTGAGAGGAGATGCACCTAACCCTCAACAAACTTGAGGTCTCAGGAAATGGGGAGGTCTGGCCAGGAGAGGGGCATCCTCTTGAAACCAGGGGGGTAGGGTGGATGGGATGATGAACTGTGGGAGGGTAGACCAGGAGGTGCGCAATGACTGGACTGTAAAAAATAAAAGTAATAAAAAAATACAAAGTCAGAAATATTAAAACATAAAGTACTGTTCAAAATACAAACATCAACACCAAAATTCAACAAGATGACTCCAGTTAATACACACATCTCAATAATAACTGTAAATATCAATGGCTTAAAATCTCTAATCAGAAGAGCCAGAAACAGAATCTATCCATTATTTGGGGGAAACTTGTCTTAGTTTTATATAGGCACTGCCTTGGAGCAAAAGGATGGACAAAAGTTCTCCAGACAAAGTAGGAAGCAAGAAAATGTTGTTATCTTAACATTTGACAAAATAGGCTTGAAACTAAAACTAATCAAAATATATAAAGAGTCACACTCCATTCACGAAAAAGAAAACCGTTAACCAAGGAGACATTACTATCCTAAATGTACAAACCCTTGGACAACCCATTTTATTTAACCAAGTACTCTGGACTTAAAAACTCAGAGCAACACCAATCCATTAATATTAAGTAGTTTCAATATCTCACTTTTTCTAATACAAAGATATCTGGACAGAAAATAAACATAGAAACATCAGAAGTAATTGGCACCATATGTCAAATGGACTTAACAGCTGTGCACAAAATATTTCACCCAAACAGCAAAGGGTAAGCATTCTCCTCAGCAGCACATAGAAGCCTCTCTAAAATAGACATTTCTGGGGACACAAAACAAATCTTTACAAATCCAAAAGAATGAAATAACTTCCTGTATCTTATCTGACTACAAAGTGATACAACTTGAAATTGACAGGAAAAAAAAGTCTAATAAATACTCAGTCGTGGAAATTAAATAACTCATTACTTAATAATTAATAGATCAAAGAAGCAATCAAGAAAGAAATTTTAAAAATCCTGAAACTAAGTGAAAATAAAAGCATAATTCAACTAACCCTCACTGTGAGGGAAATTTATAGCTTTAAGTGTCTATGCTAAAAGAAGAATACAATGAAATTTTAAAAATTAAAAATCAGAAAGAACACCAACAGATGGCTCAGTGATGCAATTAAAAAAGCCAGAAAGGAAGAAGGAAACAAATGCAAACCCGGCCCATAGCAAGAAATAATAAAACTCAGAGCAAATAGAATGAAATAAAACAAAAATAATATAAAGAATCAATGAATCTAAGTGCTTGTTCTTTGAGAAGATAAACAAGACTGACAGATCCTTGGCCCAGATAATCATAAAAAAGAGAGGGCCCAAATTCCAGAATTAGGAATGAACAGAGAAATATTACAAAAGGCACCAGAAAAATTCAGAATATTGCAAGGGAATATTTTAAAAACCTGTACTTCATTAAGATGGAAGACCTAAAAGAAATGGGTGAATTTCTAAATTCAGCTAAGCTACCAAGATTAAATCCAGAATAAGTCAACAATATAAATGATTCATAACAAGTGAGGAGATTAAAATAGTAATAAAAGCCTTCCAGCTTAAAAAAAAAATACCTAGGCCAGATGCATTCGCAACAGAGTAAACCAGATTTTCAAAGAAGATCCACATCCAATCTTTCTTAAACTATTCCAAAAAGGAGAAACAGAGGAGCACTCCCAAACTCTTATGAAGCCAGTATTACTTTACCCAAACCAGGTAAAGACACAACAACAACAACAACAACAACAACAACGACAACAACACAAAAGAAAACTGTAGGCCAATATCCCTAATGAACAGTGTCTCAAAAATGCTCAATAAAATACTTGAAACAGAAGACAAACATACACCAAGAAGATTATGCACCACGAACAAGTTGGCTTTATCTTTAAATACAGGGGTAGGTTCAATATACACAAGTCAATAAATGCAATAAACCACATAAATGGAGTTAATGTCTTATCATCTCAATAGTTGAAGAAAAAGCTTTTGACATAATTCAGTCTTCATGATAAAAGTCCTAGAGAATGTAGGGGTACAGGGAATAGCAACCTAATAACAGCTGTGTGCAAGAAACCCACCATCAACATCCTCTTAAATGACAGGAAAACAACTCCACTGAAGTCAGGAACAAGGCAGGGATGTCCACTCTCCTCACTCCTTTTCAATACTGTACTTGAAATACCAACTGAAACAAGAAGAAGGAGAAGCAAACCAAAGGGATACAAACAGGAAAAAAAACCACTCAAACCATTTCTATTTGCAGGTGACAGAATATGATACATTAGAGATTCCAAAAAATTCTACCAAAAAACTTTTAGAAATGATTAACAAAAATTCAGCAATGTGGAAAAATACAGAATCAGCTTGCACAAATCAACAGCTTTTCTATAGAGAAACAAGCATACAGAGAAGGAATCAATTTACACACTCCTATTCACAATAGTCTCAAAGGGAAAAATATCTGGGAATAAACTTAACTAAGGAAGTAAAGGAACTCTAAAATGAAAAATTTTTCAATTTCTGAAGAAAAAGATAAGGACATTAAAGAAAGAAAGACAACACATGCTCATGAATTGATAGCATTAATGTAATGAAAATGACCATTTTACCAAAATCTATTTACAGATTAAATGCAAACTCAATGAAAACTACCATCACATTATTACAATAGAAAAATAATTATTCTAAAATTTATATGGAATTGCCTGAGAGCAAAACCAAGCATAGTAATAAAGAACAATGTTAGAGGGATTGCCATTATAGACTGTATGATATATTACAGAGCCAATTTGCTACCTACATGAAGGCATATATATATGTATATGTATATATATATATATATATATAGGAAAAGAAATCAAATACACAAGTGAGTACACACAACTTCAGTCACTTAGTATTTGACAAAGATGCCAAAAAACATAAGCTGAAAAAAAGAAACCATCTTCAACAAATAATGGGAAAATGTGATGTTCACGTGAAGTAAAAGGAAATTAGGTCATATCTATAACCCTAGACAAAACCTAACTCCAAATGAATCAAAGACCTAAACACAAAACCTGAAACACTTAAATTGTTAGAAAATACATAGGCAGTACCTTACAGGATATAGGTATAGGAAATGGCTTTCTGAATAGAAACTTCAACAGTTGACAAGTTAGACTTCATATAACTACAAAGCTTCTGCACAGCTAAAGAAACAATCAATCAGGTGAAGAGGAAGTCTACAGAATAGGAGAGTCTTTTCCTGCTATACATCTGACAGAAGATTAATATCCAGAATATATAAAGAACTCAAAAAACAAAAAGTCAGAAAAAAACAAATGACCCATTTAAAAAATGAGCCCAAGAGCTGAAAACTATTCTCAAAAGAAGAAAAACAAATGGCTCAGAAGTATCTCAAGAAACATTCATCATCTCTAGCAATTAGGGAAATATCATCAAAATAATTGTGAGATTTCATCTTACCCCAGTCAGGATGGTAAAGGTCAACAAGACAACTGACAACAAATGTTGGAAGGGATGTGGGGAAGGGTCCCCTCATTCACTGTTGGTGCGATTGCAAGATGGTGCAGCCATTATGGAAAGAGGTGTGGAGAACTCTCAAAAAGCTAAGATAAATCTTCCATATGATCCAGCTATATCACTCTTAGGCATATTCCCAAAATATTTAGTGTTCTACTCCACAGATAGTTACTCAGCCATGTTCATTACCGCTCTATTCAGATTAGATAGGAAATGCAGACAACCTAAATGTCCTTCAATCAATTAATGGATAATGGAATATGGGATATACTCACTACAAAGAAAAATGGAATCCTAAACATTGCAGATAAATGCGATGAACTAGGAAAGATCATGCTGAGTGAGGTCACCCAGACCCAGAAAGACATACGTCTCACATTCTCTTTCAAGAAAGGTTTTTAGTTCCAAACCTTCAGGTGTAAGTAGTAATTACATAAATCAGGAAAGTAAAATGGGTCCCATTGCCAAACAGGGGTTTGGAAAGCAATAGAGAGGAAGTGGTAGGATTCAAGCAATCTCCTTAGGGAAATGGAAGGGACTCTTTAGCAATGTGGAGGATGTAAAAGAAGGAGGAATGAGCGTAAGTAGGAATAAGGATGTCTGAAGAAGTCATAAGATAATCATACTATTAACTTTATATCTTAAAAAATTACAAAACATGTATTTCTGTGTATAACTACATATGGATAGTTTTACTGATCTTTTCTCATCTGAAATGATAACATTCCTTTCAGAGACAATGTTACCAAAACTCCAGTACCAAACTTGAAAAGCCCTCTTGAGTTATTGGCCAGAATTATTCAAGAGACTCCCAGACAACCTACTTCCCTTGCCTTGATTAGCTTGCCAAAGGTGGAAGATTAGTACTGAAGATATTGGGTGCTTCAGAGGCAAGTCTCAGAGGCCCCTGATCTGGAACTGACCTGAAAGCACCATGCATCACATGATCAATCACATCAGTGCTCACCATGGCACAATAACCTAGGGATGCAGTAGTAGCACACTTGGGAGGAACCAACAGCTTTCTACTTGGGCTTAAGACCTGCTTAAATAAAGAGAAACCATGCCTAGAACTGGAAACCTAGCTAATCACTCAGTGCTAACAAAGTCGTGGATATCAGAGAACCTACAACCACTACTTTACTACCAGCATAACGGCTAACAGCAATCTAAACATTTGATCCTATACCCACATGTAAGTGCTATCCCCAACACTTATCAAGAAACTTCTCTTTGAAACAGAGACTGCTGTGGAAATTCACAACCAATCAAAATGCAGAGTTCTGGAGCCTTGTCCCAATAGATACATCTACAAAACCCTACCACGTGTAAGGTTCTGGGAATATTGTAGAAGAAGAAAACAGAAAGATTATAAGAGCCATAGGATCAAGAAATTTGCTATTAGACTTTTGTCATCTACTAATGTCGGAAGCTACACCCAAACAGTCTCACTAACATGGCTGCCTAAACATGAGCTTAACAAGGACAACACCAATGGACATGTCGCAACGAATGAAGAAAAGCCCATAAGGCCTCGATCCTACACAGAGAACTCTAGGTAACTAAGGAATGCTGAAAGTGGGAGAAATAGTCCTCCCCATGGAAGATCACATCAATTAGTTATCCAGTACTAAGTGGTCTGTCCTGGAAACAAACATATAAGTAACATTCAACAGGATGAGCAGGTTATATTTAGCAATATGTATGTATATACATAATTACATGTAACAACAATTTATTTTAAAAAAAGGTCATGAATTTGAAAAAGAGCAAGGAGGGAATATGGGAAGGTTTAGAGATATGAAAGGGAAGTGAGAAATATTGTAATTATACTATAATCTTAAAAATGAAAAAAATAGTAGAGAAAAGAGCAAAGTACAGTCTATTCAAAGACAAAAGCCTGTTTTCAGCTTCTCTGTAATTCCCCAAAGAAAATGAGTATATACGTGGTTGATGGTTGTTCCTGGTGAACAATCCCCTCTGTAGATTTATTCGTCTTATGCGTCTTTTTCAGAGAAAAAAATAAAATAGAGTAATGGAAGTTTAAAACAAAGGGAAACTTTATATAACACATCAGCAGCTGCAGCCACTCCCCAATAATAGTGACAGCTCGCAAGCATTTCTGCTAATGCTTCTAATACTCTTCCTCTACGCACCTACTACATCCCTGAGATGCGTGAAGATAGTGAGTAAAGTGGTGTTCCCAGAACACCCTGGGCACATCCATGGAAGACTTTCCCAGTACACTGAGGGACTCTGGGCAGAGGCTGCATCCCATAAGCTTTTAGCTCTGGGGCCTGGATAGAAAAGACAAACAAAAATGTTGAAGGATCAGTAGACCTCAGAGAAAACAAGCTCAAAAGAGTAAAGTAACTTACTCAAAGTCCCACAGGGGCCATGTGTTGGCAAAGGATCTGAGGATCTGAGCAATGATAAACCTATCTTTTTCATCATACCAGATAGCTACAAGAAGTAATCAATGCCCACAACATAGGCTACTGTGTATTGAGACACTGAAGCTAAGATATTAGCCTAATCATGTGAGTGTCTATTTGTCTCCTAGACTCTTCTTCTAAGGGAATCGTGAATGTTTTACACTTCTGGTATTTTCATGTCCCTGTGCCTCATTTTACTTCTCCTATTTCTGCACAAAATCTGCAATAGTCCTTAAGGGTCAGCAGGATATGACCAAGTGGGCAGTCTCTCCTTGATGTAAGAGTAGCTGTCAGGATGTGCCCCCACTCACCTCCCTACTCCCACCTCCCCACCCTCGAATTCCCCCACACCCAGCATCCAGCCTTCATAGAACCAAGGATCTCCTCTCCCACCTATGCCCGACAAGGCCATCCTCCCCTACATATACAGCTGGAGCCATGGATTCCTCCCTAAGTGCTCCCAGGCTGGTGGTTTAGACCCTGGGAGCTCTGGTTGGTTGGTATTGTTGCTCTCCTCATGGGACTGCAAACCCTTTCAGGTCCTTCAGTTCCTTCTCTCTAACTCCTCCATTGGAAACCCCATGATCAGTTCAATGATTAGCTATGAGCATCTGCCTCTGAATAGGTCAGACTCTGGAAGACCTCTAAGGAGACGGCTACATCAGGCTCCTGTCAGCATGCACTTCCTGACATCCACATCAGTGTCTATCTTAATGACTGCACAAAGGATGGACACTCAGGTGGAATGGTCTCCAGATGGCCCCTCCTTCAGGTTCCGCCCCACACTTTGCCTCCATATTTGTTCCCTTGAATAGTTTGTTATTCCTTCTAAGAAGGACGGAAATACTCACACTTGGTCTTCCTTCTTCATGAGCTTCATGTGGTCTGTGAGTTGAGTCTTGGGTATTGCGAGCTTCTGGGCTAATGTCCATTTCTCAGTGAGTGAATACCATGTGTGTTCTTTTGTGATTGATTGATCATCCTCACTTAGGATGATATTTTCTAGTCCCATCCATTTACCTGAGAATTTCTCGAATTCATTGGTTTTAATAGCTGAGTAAGAATACTCCATTGTGTAAATGCACCACAATTTTTATATCCATTCCTCTGTTGATGGACATCTGGGTTCTTTCCAGCTTCTAGCTATTATAAATAAGACTGCTATGAACATAGTGGAGCATATGTCCTTATTATATGCTGGCTCATCTTCTGGGTATATACCTCGGAGTGGTATAGCTAGGTCCTCAGGTAATGTTATGTCCAATTTTCTGAGCAACCACCAGACTGATTTCCAGAGTGGTTGCACCATCTTGCAATCCCACCAACAATGGAGGAGGGGGATGGGAGAGGGGGTTCCTGGGTGGGGGGGTGGGGGGAAATGGGTTAAGAGGATAACATCTGAAATGTAAATAAAATGTCCAATAAAAAAAGAAAAAAGAAAGAAAAAAAAGGAGTAGCTGTCAATATTTAGCTGTCCTTTTATCTGCCTTCCCTACAGTGTGAGCCTCTTGACAGAAATTCTGTTTTATTTATCTTTATATCCATACTACTTAGAATAGCTTCCATAGACTGGAGGTATTTCATTGAAATCAAATGAAGTTGAATGAATGATGAACTAATCTTTATCTAGAGCTCTTGATGAGAAATCTAATTCCCTAATATGACCTTTGCCTTCCATGGTTTGCAATGGGAGGCCCTAGTAGACTGGAGTCTGAGAGGAGAAACAGAAACCATTTATTTGTTCTTTCCCTCATTGTCAAGCTTAGAAATGGGACAGTAGGACAAATGATGTGACTTAGTAAACATTTTCTCATGGCTCTGGAAATTAGAGGTTTATGATCAAGTGATCAAGTTTTCTTCTTATCTTCTGGGGACCTTCTCCATGTCCTCATATTTGATGCATGCTCATGTGTGTGTGTGTGTATGTGTGTGTGTGTGTGTGTGTGTGTGTGTGTGTGTGTGTGTGTGAGAGAGAGAGAGAGAGAGAGAGAGAGAGAGAGAGAGAGAGAGAGAGAGAGAGAGAGTTCTTGCACACATGCTTGTCTGGATTCAGGCCTGCATAGTGGATTAGAGCCACACTGACAACATTTTAACTCTAACATCACCTGTGAGCTTATGGCTAAATATAATAACAATATAAGACATCAGAAGTTATGTATTTAACATTGAGTTCTGGAAAGGGACACTATTCAGTTCATAAAGGGTGATAACAACGTCCCTCTTTTACAAGTCTCTGCACACTGGACCCAAAGGCTATCCACACCTCTGCAATGATGACTTCCTAAATTCAATTTATTTCAAAGCCTTTATAAACAAACAGGATGTTCTTTGGTAGACTTGTCTCAGCAACAGATGATGGCCGTCATGGAAATCTTAAGCCTCAATAAGTTTCCCACTAAATAAGGCAGAGTCCATGTTGAGTTCTGGGAGAATCAAATGCTGGGTCCTTCCATTTCTGTACTATTGTGTCCCTCTGGAAAATGGGACCCTTGAAGTTCTTTCATATATATGAACCTCGGGAAAGACCTGCTATAGAAAGACAAAAACCTTTTAAACCAGAGAGGGCAATGAGAGTAAAGGTGTGTGGCGTCCCCAGGGTGGGCCTGCTTCTCCAGCCAGACCACAACTCTACAATACTGCAATCTGAGTCAAGAGACTTCAGCATGAGCTGCACAAAGGAGAGATGCACTCTCAAAGATATGCCTAGCTGCTAGTGTAGGTCAGAGAATAGAGAGAGTGGGGTATGCTTTGATATCCTCAGTCAAGAGTGCCTCAGTCAGGCTAAGCTCTGTTCTGCTCTGTGGTAAGAATGACGACTTCCCAAGCTTTCTAAGTATCTATGAAAACAGTGAAGGCAGGGATCCTGGATACGTTTATTTATGATGGTGTTGACATAGAAAGGACCAGTACATTCATGCAGAGGCCATGTTTCCTAATTCTATAAACATTTTCAATGTGAGAAAAGGCTTCAGTGGGTCCATGGGCATAATTTATAATATGATCTGTGCCAACATAAATTCAGCCTGAATACCATACCAGTGAAATCATGCAGCTCATTGATTCAGGGTGGCAAGGACTGGCAAGCAGAGTAGATTCAGAGTCAACACATTCTTACACCCCTGTGTCTGGTTAGCCTTCACCTTTGGGAGCAGCAAGGGCCAACATGACTTTGAGATGCACCATAAAGAGTTTGAGTTTCGGCATTAGACCCCGAGGGATCATAGCTGGCATGCAACCTTGCTGTTGAATGAATTAAGCCTTAGTCTTCTCCACTTTAAAACTAGGTTACAAGAGCCACCTTCAGAGGCTTCTGGGTCCAGGATTAAATGAGGCAACAAGGCCTGAGCAGGTGCCAGTTAAATGATGTCTTAAATCTCTATCTCTGAGTGCCCTCATGCTCTTAAAGGCTTTTAAAAAACATGTTGTAAATTTAAAATAGTCTCTAATTTGACAGAAATTGAACAAGTCATCAAAGCCACAATTAAGGACTTTGTCACATCCTTAAAATCACTGAGCACTGCCCCAGCCCCAGTGTCCTGGATAGTTCTATGTTAACTCAACACAGGCTAGAGTCATTTGGGAAGAGGGAACCTGTTAAGAATATGCCCCCCACCAGACTGGCAAGCTTGTAGGGCATTTTGTTGGTTAATGATTGATGTGGGAGGACCCAGCTCACTGTGGGTGGTACCACACTGGACTGGTACAGAGAAAAAGCAGGTTGAGCAAGCGATGGGGAGCAGACCAGTAAGCAGTGCTCCTTCATGGCTTCTGTTTCAGTTTTGTGCCTTTTGTTCTGTCTTGACTTCCTTGACATCAGACTGTGATGTAAAACTGTAAGCTTGAAATAAACCCTTCCTTCCCCAAGTTGCTTTTGGCCATGGTGTTTTATCACAGCAATAGAAATTCTAACGAAGACATCAAGTAAGGAGTTCTGTCCAAAGAAGCCTTTCTTTACTTGCTTAGGTTACAGTCTATAACACCATACCTCTAGGGGATTAAATTGCTTTGCTAGTCATAGGGAATCTTCTGCAATTTTGAAGAAAAAGCATTATCTGAGCTGAGTTCTCACAGTCTACTAATACTGGCTTTTCACAATCCTCACTCCCCTGACACACACACCTCGCCGCCACCACCTGGACACACAGGCATACCTGTTTGGAATGACCACTTCCCAGAGCAGCAGAAAGCATGATGGTGCATTGTCTGACAGTGGTTTTAGGTGATCTGAGCTTAGTGGATTCAAAATATCTCACTAGCTGGAATCTCACTGCCTACTGTCATGGGGCCTTGCTCAGCCATATCTCCCATTTGGGTTTGGAACATTTTAATCACTGAGAAAGAAATATCAGGTCAATGCTACCTACCTCTGGAAGTTGAAGACCTACTGGGTGCAGGAATATTCAAGGACTGCAAGTTACAAACCATCAGCTTACCAGGACTAATAAAAGATAACTTCTTTCCAAGTCCAAACCTCAGCTTTCCCCTTCTTCAGTCAGACACCCTACCTCATCTATTTATATTTCTTCTCATGTATCGCATGTCTTCCCTGCAAGCTCTCTCTCTGCCTGTTTAGGTACACAATGATCATGTGTATTTACAAATGCTCATTTCAATATTTTTTAAGATTTTTTTAGCATGTATGCTCATTTAGATGCATGTGTGTATGTATGCTATATGTGTGCCTGGTGCCCCACGGAAGCCAGACAAAGGTATGGAATCTCCTGGAACTGGAGTTACAGATGTGAGCTGCCACATGGGTGCTGAGAACTGTACCCATATCCTGGGCAGCAGCCAGTGCTCTAAACCACTGAGCCATGTCTCCAGCCTCTCCATGTATTTCAATGTCTTATTTTAAAATAATCTTAACTTATAGAAATGTTACCAAACATACCCACACAAAAAAATTTCAACGTATCATTCATTAGGTTTCCAGAGTGTTAAAAAACATTTTACTGGCCTCTCATGCTCTGTTTCTACGTTTTAATTTCCAGCCTTAATGCCTCTTCTCAAAGGTTGCCTTCCTAAGCACATGGTCCCACCTCCACGGTCCCATTCCCATTCCAGTTGCACCCTTCCGCCCAGCCCTGAACTCCAGATGATATTTTTCTTGGCTCTTTGTTGCCGGTTCCCTCCCTGCCTCCCCCACTAGGGTGAAAGTCTTAGCCCAGAATTGGCTTTGTGTCCCTTCCAATGTTCACCACAGAAGCCTCAGGATGTGGCAGGACTGCATTAGCACCAAGTTGGAGCTAAGAGAATTAGGGCATTACTGCCTGTGGCTGCCTGGGAGCTCAGGAGCATCTATCTGGTCTCTCCAACTAATATGCTGACATCCTTCAGAATCCATGGGTAGCAATGTTCAGTCTTAGGGAAATATTTGCCTTAATTTGCCCTGGAAGGAGATTACTTAAGACCCAGCTAGCATTTGGGTGTGAGTCCTCTAAGACAGAGAAAGGGGAGGAGGAGAACTACACACACATGAATGTTCATACAGGGAGAGGGATGGCCATCAGGCAGCACAGCCTTGTTCACACACAGGTTCTGACACTCATGACTGAGATCTTACAGGACTGTACATACCTCAACCTCCCTGTAAGGAAACAGATAATAAAAATACCTTCTTCATAATCTTGACACACGAGTAAATGTATTATTGTACTTTAAATGCTTAGAGCCATGCTTGATACATAGTAAGTGCCCAATAAATGTCATCATAATATATAGTTACATAATTGGGAGTAGATCGTCCCTACTACTGTGTGGCCTTTTCCCACTTGACATAACATCTTAGGCATGCCATTCCTATAGATAAACTTCACCATGTGATTGTTACTGACAATACTTTTCTGTGGCATGGATGTACTATATGTATCCTAACATGAACCATTGGTAGATATTTCTTTTGCTTCTGTTTTTTCTTATGATCAGCACTATACTGGCCATCCTTGAGCACAGATCATTAGACACATCAGCAATGAGCTCTTCTCCCCGTTCCCTTAGAGGCTGAATTACTGGGGCAAAGGCTATGCTTGTTTTTTGAGCTGAGATAGAGTTTCCAAGTGTCCAAGACAGGTTGTCCTGGCACAGGTGCTTCCTCGTGGACTCAAGTCCAGAGGCCAGGGCGGGTCCTAATCTGGGCTACTTCCTGCTGTCCTGTCCCCTAATTCCAGCCAGGCTGTGACCCATGTGTCAGCAGTGGCCACCACTTAACAGGCCAAAAGTCCTGTTTACTTGGCTGCAGGAAGGAGCAGGGTACTCTTGCTCCAGGGCATAGCAAGGACTCTGACTTGAGTTTCCTGTATGAGAATAAAAGCAAGCACAAGCCCCATGCCTGCTGTTCCCCAGCTCCCATTCCCTTGTGTCCTGCCTGTGGCACACAGAGGGTCCTCTACGTTGTAAATCCTCTCAAACATAGCTTTCTCAGTCACCTCTGCTACTAGAGGAAATGCTTAAGACAAGAACAGCCCCTTCAAGAGCTGGTCAACTTCCCTTCACTCTTAGCATCCCACGTAGAAGAAAATCCCTGTGATGGCCTCAGGCCAAGAGCAGAGCCACACCCAGTTTCTTTCTACTCTTGAACTCCTCTGTCCTCAACTAAAGCCAAAATCCTAGCACCAGTAGCTCAGCATAGAGTGGATGGTGCTTTCAAAGCACTCCGTGCTGCTGTGCCAGGAAGTGGAGCTTGTGGGTTGGTTTTGTTGTTGTCTGCATTGTGGGCTGGGATGAGAGTACCATTTCTATGTCCCCAAGAGAAGAGAGGCCAATCATGTCCTTCCGAAGAGCTAAGCAATCCTTCACACCCCCTTTCTGCTTCCCTAAAAGAAGGATTGAGAGTTCCAGGGTGGGATGGAACTCAAGTCAAAAAGGGACCTGGGGGTGGGGGGTCATCTAGAAAGATGGCTCAGCAGTTAAGAACACTGACTGCTCTTCCAGAGGTCCTGAGTTCAATTCCCAGCAACCACATGGTGGCTCACAACCATCTGTAATGGGATCCAATGCCTTCTTCTGATGTGTCTAAAGACAGCTACAGTGGAGTGCTCTTTCTGAAGATCCAGGTTCAAGTCTCAATACTTGTGTGGTAGCTCACAAAAATCACTGAAATTTCAGGGGATGCAATGTCTCTTCTGGTCTCTATGCCACTCATCTGATGCATAGGCTTAGGTACAGACAAACACCCATGCATATAACAAGGAAAATAAATAAAAAAAATTGTACACATGCATATATACTTACACAGGAACACAGACACAGATACATACACATGCACAAGCACACACATACAACATGCCGCTTACCAAATAAGATCACACATGGGAGTGGAAGGTAACAGGACCTATGCTCATTGGGGTTATAATACTATACTTTTCTTGATTTGATATAGCTGTGTGGACATTTCACTAGGGTCCTCTTCAGAAGGGACTTTGAGGTGAGGATCTCTAAAGATTTCATTAATAACACCTTCTAATATGAGATATGTTAGCTCTGAAACCAAAGACAGACTTTTATATAAACTTCATTCCTCATGATCCCCTAGAGTCTGGGGCAACCCTACCCTATATCACTAAAATGAGACTTCCCATCAAACTGGAAAAGTTTACCTGATTTGGAAACACAAATAAATGTAAATATGTTACTTTTGCACCAAGGTGTCAAAAAAAAAAACCCCTATCTATCCCATACTCAGGAGACAAACTTATTTTTAAAGAGCCAACAAACAATATATCTCTTGTGAGTCTCAATTTCCCTGCCACACACAAAGGGATGACAAAACCTACTTCTCTGGTTATATGAACTAACACATGGAAGGGTCTTGGCATGGATAGCCCGTGTACTTCTGAAGCATCTGATTGGTGCCTAGCCATAGGGTTGGCTCTCTAAAGAGGAAAACCTATAAAAGCAACTCCCATCCTTCAGGGGCTCAACTGAGTTGTGCAAAGCAGGTGTAGAGGTGGATCTGGGAACTGTCAGCTCACAGGCAAGAGGCTCTTTTGGATTGAAGCTCTAGGAACTGAGAGTTCCAGATGTCTTTGGGTGCCATGTCTGATAATGCAGTCCAGTGGAGTGTCTCTGAGGCTAATCTGAGGAGGTGATGGTATGTTTCTTAGCAACCCTCGGAGATAAGGTTTGGGAGAACAAGGGAACTGAAATGTGTACAGCACAACATAGAGGCCATAGGGTGGAAATGTCTGTCCTCCTGTTTCTACTCAGGGTCTGAGCCATTGACAAAATTCTCTCCTAATTTCCTGAGAGGCCACTTGTGATCCCTTCCTCTTTGCAAGATGCTGACCTCAAGATCCAACTGGGGTGCTTCCCCTGCCACTTATTTCTCCTGAATTCTATTTAAATGAGCGTCTTCTTGCTAGGAGGAAATTCAAACCACTTCCTCCTGTTACTACTAGAGAGTATTGAAATCACCACCCTTCCTAATGTCTACCCAGTTGTGACGAGTCCTTATCCTTTGATTGAAGGTAGTTCCACTGTACTTTGTCCTGGAGTCTATGCTGATTCAAGCCATTGAGACTGGCAAGAAAAGTCCAGATCACCTCCCCTTCATCTTTTGTGGCCATCTTGATCTTAGCGTGTTCCTGACTGCCAGGAGCCTGCTACCAAGACAGTAGCCACACTCCAAATCAGATCTAGTGTTTTTCAGATCTAGTCTTTTTCCCCCTGGATGGCCATTCCCACTCTCTTCTTCTTATGAAAATGATGACATCAGAGTCAGTGCTGGATGGAGAGTCAGGTGGCCTCAGTCTACCAGCAGTGTATGCATCCCCAGGGTTGCTCCTCTACTCCCATACCATCATGTGTGATTATTAGAGGTTGGGCCATACCAGCACAGGGTCTCAAAAGGCTCCATCTGTCCCATGGTTATGTTCTTGCTAGTGAGGACTGCATTTCCTACTCATCAGAGTCTAAGTATAAACATCAGTACTTCCCTTTAAGTCCATCATTTAAGATGTTTTTGTACTGACTAGGCTCTGTGTGAGGTTCCAAATATATTAAATAAATAACACGGAGGGATGTGATGTAGCTCAGGTAAAGTGTTTGCATTGAAAGTGTGAAGAATGAAGTTTAATTCACCAGAATCCACATATTTTTTCAAATGTATAATTCCACCTCTAGAGAAGCAGAAACAGACTGATCCATGAGGCTCTCTGGCCAACCAGCCTTGACTAGTTGATGGGTCTCAGGCCAGTGAGTGACTCTGTCTCAAAATAGGTTGATGGTGATGAGGGAAGTTACCAGAAGTTGTCTGCAGACCTTCACGTATACAGAAACACGTGTACCTAAAAACACACAAACAGATACACGCAAATACAAAAAGTATCATGAAAATCCTGAGAAAGGGTATACATGATAGGAAAGAAGATAGACACTCGGGAGTTTTACCCCAGATGCATGCAGGTTCACACTGAGTCTTGACCACTCAACAGATTTGGGGAGGAGAAGGAAATGTTTTCCAAGAAAAGGTGACAATATGTTCAGAGACTAAAATGTGGCTCAAAGACCTAGAATGATCCAATACAGTTGCCGTGTGGTGTTTATGGGTGAGCAACAGAAGGTGAAGAGCATAGGTGAGTCTGTATGCAGAGATCCCTGGACCTTGAATTCCCCTACAAAAAAAATCTGTTGGAACCTCCAATGGCATTTGATATCAAGGACCTCATCGAATACAGAAGACAGAAACACCTTCTAAGACTTTAGCATAGTTTGTTTTAAACCTCAGACTCTTTGTTAGCTTCACAGCAGAATTTCTGACTAAGACTTGAAGAAAATGGTCTTCAAGCTAAGACAAATATTTAGAGTTTTAAGAGCTAAGCCTACAAATTTGGAGCCACAGAGAAATCGAATGTCAGATGTGCAACTTTGCTTTCCCTAATTTAAAGCAGACTTTGTTTTCTGGTGGAAGATAGATTGACATCCCCTGCCTTCTCAATAACATGGTGGAAACCACTTCTGAAGAACCAATGTTTTATGTTATAGACAACCAAATTGAATAAGGTAGCAGAAGAGAAAAAAGTGACGTCAATATGGCTTTAACCATGAATCAAAAGAAATATATCTACAGTTTCACTGAAGTCATTCCAGTCTTAATTGGAGTAGAAGAGAAAAGTGAAGTTTTCCATCTCTTGATTCTCTTTGTTTTCTCTTACCCTGACCTTGATATTTGTTCTGGACAAATAGAGCTTTCTCAGCAAGAGGGAGAGGTTTCATGCCTTGTTCTCCATCCTACTTAAGATGGAGGAGTATCAGGGGATGTTTGGTTTCCTGAGTACCTGATAGACCTTTGCCCTTTGCCTACATGTTTAGCTCTACAACAGTGCACATTCCAACAAGAAGATTCTTGTTTTCATTTTAAAGACAAAATAGCCAACGCTCTGAGGAAAACTGAATTTGCTAAGGTCACATGACTCCAACAACACCAAATGACCCTCACAAGTCAGAATCTGACCCCCAAACACTTCATATCCCATTTCTTTTGTGTCACTCAAAGACTTGGTTAGTAGAAAGAGTCTGTCCACACACAAGTCTATGACTGAAGGGTTTAAAAGAGTTTAATAGAATAAACCATCTAATCATTCAATTATTTGACAGATAGTGATTGGGCATTGTGTACTAGGCTTACTCTAGGCTCAAATCAGACTGGTAGACCCTGGACCCCATGTAATTCATATTGCACTGGCAGAACAAGACTTGGGATTAAGGACTCAAGTAGAAGACTCTTAACTCTGCCACCTGTGAGCTGTGTGACTATGGACATCTTGCTTAACCTCTCTGTGCTTGTGTACTCATCTGTATGGGGAGACATACGCAATATTTTTCTTCACAGTGGCTCAGGATTAGATGGCTGGTATTCACAAAGCAATCAGAGCATCACAGAAGCATTGTGGGAATGCAAATAGTAAGTCAAATATTTAGCACATTCCATGGCACAGTGTGAAGAGGAACAATAATCCAAGGGCCGTTGGCAAGGCCTGTTAATGAGGGTGTAGAATCTTAGTGGGGTAGCCAGAAAGGCCACAATAAACAATTGTCATTAGAAGTTCAATAATTTCAAAAACTCACACCCTTGTGCTCATTGCTTGGGATAGAATGGATTTGTTTTGGAATATCAATTACTTTCCAGCGTTCAGTGTAGAGGTTCTATTAAGAAAATGCACTCACACATTGCTATGTGACATGATTTATTAATGCCCTGTAAGAGGCATGTCTTCTAAAGTTACCTCATGTATCAGTGAAAAGGTTGTGTACCTAGAAGGACAATATAACATTCCTTTATGATAAGAATAAACCTTCTGAAGTTAATCTTTGATTCCTGGATGTATTTATAATCCTCATCACCTAGATAAAGTTTGCCCTTCCTGGCTCCTGGGCTTGTACACTGTGTGCCCTCATTAACTCATGATTTTTTTCCAAACCATGCCTGACTGCTGTTTTAGTGTCTCCCTAAATTACATGGCCATCATCCCTCTGCATAAGGGAGAGCTTCGGAGAACAGTCTCCAAACTGACTGCCTCTTGACCCCCAGAGCTTCACAGGCTCCTACTTCCCATGAAGCATTCAAATCACCTGGTAGGTTCCTCAAACTCTCCCCAAGACATTGCTTCTGTGTGTAGTCTGGGGTGACTCCAGGGTAAAATGGTGAAACAGAGTAAGACCTTGCAAAGTGTCTGCCACTTGCTGGCCAGCTTGTCCTTTTGGTCTTCTTTTGCCAGCGGGTCTTCAAAGCTAGATTTAAACTCATGAAGTAGGCATAAAAAGAAAGAAGCCACTGATGAGCTACCACTCAAACTGTAGAAAAGGACTACCCACATGCATGGACTAACTTCCGTAGAGAATGCCGAAATCAAGGTGACACCATCCTTAGAATCCCTATATTCTTACAAAGATGTTGGGGCTGAGGTGGATAGACAACATAGGGCTGGGGAGTGATAATGCTTGAGCTTCGACATCACCTCTGCCGTGCATGAGAACAAATGAGATGCACACTTTTGGCCATGACACTTCACATCTCTCCTAGATTGCTTCTTGTTGCTGTGATAAAAGGCCAACCAATTTGGGGAGGAGATGGTTTATCTTGCCTACAGGTTACAATTCATCATTGAGGAAAGCCTAGGCCAGAATCTGGAGGCAGGAACTGAAGCAGTGGCCACAGAGGAAAGTTACTGACTGGCTTGATTTCCATGGATTAGTGTCCTGTCTTATACAACCTAGGATCACCTTCCCTAGAGTGCTACTGCCCACGGTGGGCTGAGCTGCCCCCACAACAATCATTATTTTAGTAACATTTCTATCTCTCTGATAAAAACACCATGACCAAGGCAACAAATAGAAGGAAGGGTTTATTTGGGGCTCATGATCCAAAGGGATGAGAGTCTATCATCATCACAATCCGGAAAAGCACATGCAGAGTGGATGAAGCCACAGTTGAGAGCTCACACTTCCAACCACAAACAGGAGCCAGACAGAGTGAATTGGAAATGGCAAGTGGCTTTGGAATCTCAAAGTCCACTCTCAGAATTGTACTTCCTCTAGCAAGGCCACACCTCCTAATGGCCAAATGGGCTACCAACTAGGGACCAAGTATTTAAATGTCTGAGACTATTGGGTGCATTTCATTCAAACCACCACAATCGTAACCAAGAAAATTATAAGCTTAGTGTTTCTTTCTCAAAACTTTATTTAGGGTTCTTAAATGCTTCAAACTTTCTTCTAACCCATTGACCAGAGGTAGGGGGAAAAGAAGATTAAGAGAAAAAGAGTGTTGTGGATCTGTTTAGAAGTAGTTCCTTAGGACAATCACACATTTGGTATCAGGATACCAGTAGTCTAGTTCAATAGCAAACAACAAACATGAATCAGTAGTAGATACACAATCAGCAGAAACAACAAGGTTCTGCCAAATTGGGAAGAGTCAGTGGAAGCCACCAGAATCTTCCAGAATACCACAAGAAATTCTTTGACATTTTTCCCTCTAAGAAGTAAAGAGCTATGAAGACCAGTGAAGACCAGTGAAGACCAGCCTTTAAAGACCAGTGAAGAGTTGCATGGCATAGCCATGTAAGAGCATTCTCTCACTGTTTGTGGGGTTCCATTTATACTCTTTCCAAACATCATGTGCCCTCTCAAATGTCTGATTTCAGCAAAATATCACATGCCCTCACAAATGGAAGCTTCCAGAAAAACATCACATGACACAACTGAGTTGTTATACAACCCAGAAATTTCCATTTCATATCTGCCTTTTTGTTTTTTAAAACATGTCTTTTTCTCTACCGTTAACAATCTATATACAATAGAAAAATTATAAGAACCATAAAATTAAAATTTTATATCACATTTTAAATAAGCTGCTTATGTGCAACATATCAAATAATAGTCAAACAAAATAATCTTAAATGTCTGTCAAGATATATTAATCTATGCCAAGGTAAATATTTAAGACTAGCATTTTTATTATTTATTTATTTATTTGTTATTATTATTCCCCCTTTCATTCTTTTCCCCCATTATTAGACAGAGGAGAGAGATACCTAATTTAAACTTTATTTTGTTTTCTCCCTGACCATAACTAATAATAACCAACCATTCTGGATGATAACAAACATAACACATCAAATGACCAAAAATATCTATCACACTTTTTGGGAATAGGTGAGTCATGTTCTTAAAATTACTTGTCTGGAGACAAAGATATCTTTTGGGTACTCTACGAAAATTCGAAATCCTGGAAAAGCTAGCAGTATCTTTTTCTGTCTAGTCTCTGTGTTGTTCAGTCTCTGTGTTGTCCAGTCTCTATGTTTTCTAGTCTCTGTGTTATCAGTCATTTGGGCTAGCCCTTTTGAAATTGATTTGCATGCATATTTTAGAGCGATCAATGACTGAGACGGTTTATGAGAGTGAATCACTAGACTATTTGCTTGTGGAGACATTCATGTCTCAGCTGATAAGAGACATGATCAAATCTAATCTTTATAAGTTTTGTTTGCAATCATATTTTTCCTTTCTCTGTAAGTACATAAACACAGCCATGTCCTCATCTTAACACTATTGAAGGTTTCCATTCTAATGTCAGCACAGCCTTATAATATATTGGTTAGCCTTGTTCCTCAGTTTTTCAACAACCCAGTGTCTCTCAGTTACTCTTGTACCAGTTGTTCAAATGCCTGCAATATTTCTTTTGGTATAGGCCACTGCTCTTGCCACACAGGTCTGTTTGATAGCCATTTTAGGAGCAAGATTGTTGGTATGTCAGTAGTGAAGACTTTTATAAATTTAGATGTTCAATCGCTGTGATGTCCTGTGTTTGGACAACGGGCACAGCTTGTGATTGTTCTTGATCACCCATATCAATACCTTCCCCAGGAATATCAACCATATAACCCCTAATTTCCCTATTTGTTTTGCCAAGAATTGTAGGAATAGTAATCTGAGTATCCCATTGTTGTAAAGGATCCCTTCCCTATAATTGTATGGGTATGTCAGCAACACAAGGTCTCAAGTTCCCTGTTTGCCCTTCTGCTCCCACACAATTAATCCATCAGACACTTTGTCTTATTTGTGATAACTGACCAATTCCTATAAACTGTGTTTAAAGCTTCTGATGTGACCAATCTGGATTCCAAGTCTTTAGGGAAAGTATACTAACTTCAGCTCCTGTATCCACCAAACCTTTTATGTCAACACCATTCATTTGTACCATTAATTTCCATCTTGGGCCATTAATCAATGTTTGCCAGAACACAAGTTTTCCAGTATTCCCAAAAGCTATTGTTCTTTCTACTAGAACAGCTTTGCCCTTGATGTAAGGAAACAATAACAGCTGAACAATTCTATCCCCTGCTTTAATTTGCATCTCCTTTTTCACATGTGCCATACTTTTACTTTCTTCCTTGCTATCCCCATCTACTATACCTGGATGCAAAATAAACTCTTGAAAAGTTAATCCACTTCTTCCCAAGATTAATCCTACTGTCCCTAAAGGTAAAGGATGATAAACACCAGTGGTTAACATGTAACATTCAACTTTTGGGGATGGTATAAGTGGTATATCTGTGGCCAGATCTAAACCTGCTCTTCCTTCTGTAGCATATAGATCAGAAACAATTTCTATTTTCTGCTTGGTACCTCCTGGCTGACCAAAGGAAGATGGCTCATATTATTTGCTTTGGTGCCTTGAGCTCATAGGCCCTTTAGTTCATTTCTTGATAGCACTAGGTTACCTTGTATGTCTCTCTTGCGCCTGCAATCCTTAGATCAATGTTTCCCCTTTTCCCAGCAGCTACAATACCTTGGAAGACTTCATGTTTCATAGCAACTAGAACCTCTTGTTCTCTTTTACAAATACTATTTTCTCTAAAGTCAATGCACCTGCTATTTTGAGCTCTGAATCCTTTTAGACTTACAATTTCTTTGGAAATGTCCAAACTCACCACAAATAAAGCACCGAGCATTTTGATTCATGAATCTTCTAACTATGGCTTGTCCTGTGATATTGGCCTGATGCTCCTGAAAGACAATACCAGTTGTCTCTCTTATCCATTTGTCTAGAAGGCCTCCTTGTGATTTCCATGGTCTGATTCCTCTCTTACATTCAGTATTTTCATTTCTAAATGGCAAGATCTCTATCAATGACTGTCTGGTTTCAGAGTCTGATATGCCTCAGCTAAACCCAATCTCTGTAAGAAGTCAGTAGAGGCTTTTGCAGGACCCTGCATTACCTTAGTAAATGAGATAGATTTTCCCCAGCTCCTCAATCATATCCAAGCTCTTAAAGCTACAATATGGCATTCTTCAATTACAATATCATCACACTGGATTTGTTCTTCTAGGTTAACATAATGCCTTTAACCAACTAAGCACTTGATCTTTAGCAATATTTATCACCATGCTATATTATATTGTTCTATTTTTGTGACTTCATGCCTGCACCACAACAACCATTGTAATTGTTGACCATCTTCTAGCATGACTGACACCAATCCCTTCCAACCTTGGGGAATAACTCAATACTACATAGCCCAATTACTTAACATTTCATTAATGAACGGAGAATGCAAGCCATACAAGACAACAGCCTTTTAAAAATGCTTTAGATTTAACATTTCTATTGGACACCATGTCAACTCATGATAAGCATGACCACCATCATTAACGGGCATATGCTGTGCAAAGGCTGCAGTTGCCTGTGTAGCCCCAGACAAATCCTCTGGCAATGCACTTGGCTGAACACCTGTTGTCCCTCTACTGCCTCCTGTTCTTCCCAGCCCCTTGTTTCACAGAGGTGCTTGGGATGCCTGGCAGTGAAGTTGTGTGGAGCAAGGTGAGACAACAGTTTGCCTTCCAGCCTAGTTTGCTTGCCTCTTTTATCCTATGCTAAATTCTCAGTCTCAGACACCAAGCCTTAACCCTGTTGTTCTCCTCCCACTGGTTCTTCTTGCTTTCTAAGCTCTTCAACCCCTATCCACAACTCTCTAATTGCATTGCCAACTTTGTAATCCTTTCTAACACACGAGAGTTGAGTAAACCTTCTGAGTTTTCAGCTTCCCCCCAATCTTTTGCAAAATGCTATACATGAAAACTATGAAGCAAAACCAGAAAACCCCATCTGGAAGCAAGGCAGGAAATCACCCAGCAGCAGTAGCTGCTGGTTTGCCTACCTCCTTAAATAACATTGCTAACCCATCAAAACCTGCTGATTCCTCTACTACATTAGAAATGTATGTAAATCTGCCCATGATGTCTAAGCTCCATGATGGGCACTATCTGTATGCTTAAATTTTTTTTTCAAAATTTACTTTATCTAGGGTTCTTAAATGCTTCAACCTCCCTTCTAACCCACCAACCAGAGGTAGGGGTAAAAGAAAATTAATAGGAAAAGGTGGTATGGACTTGCTTAGAAGTAGTTCCTTGGGACATTTCATTGCCAGAATATCAGCAGTCCAATTCACTAGTGAACACCAAACACAAAACAGTAGCAGCTGTATGATCCAGCAGAAACAGCAAGGATCCACCGAATTGGCAAGAGTTAGAAAAAGCAGCCAGAGCCGGGCGGTGGTGGTGCACGCCTTTAATCCCAGCACTTGGGAGGCAGAGGCAGGCAGATTTCTGAGTTCGAGGCCAGCCTGGTCTACAAAGTGAGTTCCAGGACAGCCAGAGCTACACAGAGAAACCCTGTCTCGAAGGAAAAAAAAAAAAAAGGAAAAAGCAGCCAGAAGGAACTGGAATAACTATAAACAGTCGGCAGATATCGGGCAGAGAAGAAAAGGGACACGGACAGGGACAGGGACAGGGACAGGGACGGAGAGGGAGAGGGAGAGGGAGAGGGAGAGGGAGAGAGAGAGAGAGAGAGAGAGAGAGCCTGGTACAAGGCCACACCTTCTAATCCTTCCTAAACAGTCCACCAACTGGTAACCAAGCTTCCAACTGTGTGAGTCTAGAAGGCTATTCTCATTCAAACCAGCACACTGCACTCCCTATCCCACATAGGCTTGTAGCCATACTATAATGGAATGCATTCAGTCCAACTCCAAAATGTCCTCATAGTCCTTCACAGTCTCAGCACTGTTTAAAAGTCCAAAGTCTCTTTTGACTTAAGGCAATCTCTTAACTGTAATCCCCTGTAAAAACAAAGATCAAATTACATTATTTCAACATACAATGGTTCAAAATATATACATTACCATTCTGAAAGGGAGTATGGTGAGGAAATACCACACTAAAGCAAGACTGAAACCCAGTAGAGCACACTTCAAACTCTCCAGCTCTACGTCTGATATCCAAGTGCTTAGAGGGTTCTTCAGACTTCCCACTCCTTCCAGCTTTGCTGACTAACACATTTCTCTCTTTGGCTGGTTCCACTCGCTGTCTGCAGCTCTCCTTGGCAGGTAGCCCACAGCTCTGGCACCTCCACCCTCTTGAAGTAAAATCCAGACTTTACCTTCTCATCTTCATTCAATGAACACTCCAGGCCTACCCTCAGGTACAAACGTACCACATTTCTAGCCTTGGCAACTTTCTTTGACTATGGACAACAATTCCACAGTCCATTTCCTCCTGTGCCGTTTTTAATAAAGTCAGAACCACATGATCCAAACTTTCCAAGTTCTGTTGCCTTCAGGGGCTGAGGCCTAGCCCCATCTATGAATTGGGTTTACTTAAGCTTTAACTTGTTGATCTTTTTAGGGTGGAGGAAACCTCTCAGCCTTTTTCTCCCTCTTCTGAATTCTTTGAGCACAAGACTTGGCTCCAACATTAAATTCCCTGGTGACTTTCTTCTCCTTAACCTATGTATTTTCCCCTGCTTGCTCTTTTTCATTGTATACCTGCCCAAGGGTGATCACTAATAACCATGTGACACAGTCAATACTAGGTTATCTTGAAATCCCCTCTGCTAATGCCATTAATCAAAAACAAACAAACAAAAAAAACACCTCTTCAATTTGGCCACAACTAAATTTGGAAAAAGGCAAAAAGCAGCCACATTCTTTGCTAAAACATCAGAAAAAAGGACTCTAGTATCATTCCTCACTGAAATTGTATTCACTGGGCCTCCACTTTCCACATTGCTCTCAGCACTATTGTCTTCCATGATCCCACTAGGAACAACCATGAAGATACACTTAAAGTGCTCAATTGCTTTGCTAGTCCAAAGTCCAGATGTCTGCCATATTTCTCCAACAAAGAGCACTAACAGGACTGTCACAGCATCACCCCCTCATCCCTGGTATCAGCTTCTCTCATAGTTACTGTTATATTGCTGTGAGATAACACCATGACCAAGGCAAGTTATAAAGGAAAGGATTTAATGAGAGTTTTGCTTACAATTTTAGAGGGTCACCAGGAAGCATAGTGACAGGTATAGCACTGGAGCAGTAGCTGAGTGCTTACATCTGACCCATAAGCACTTGGCACAGAGAGAGAGAGAGAGAGAGAGAGAGAGAGAGAGAGAGAGAGAGAGAACTGGAACTGGGCCTGGTACAAGGCCACATCTCCTAATCCTTCCTAAACAACTGGAAACCAAATATTAAATACATGAGTCTATGGGGCAGTTCTCATTCAAAGTGATTTCACCTTAAGCACAGAGATGCTTGGAAAAATGTACCCTCAGACACAAGTTCCAATGACTGGGTAGGTTGAGCCAGGCTGGCAGCCAGAAAACAAACACTGTTCTGTCTACCCAGTGAATTCTACCAGTTCTTTTTAGCCTCTTCTCCTGAGGTGATTACCAGTCAGAGGATTGATGACAGACCTTGAGTTGGCTTCTAACCTGTCAGTAGATGATACATGATCTGCCGAGGTGTGAATTCATATCTCAGGTGCTTCATGGGCTCTGACAGAGTCTTGATTACTTTCCTACCAGGGTGATGAGAATAGAAAGGAACTTCCTAAGATCAGAAAAGCTTTCTCTGGGTTTTAAAGCATGAGCAGGTACTTTGCACACAGTTGAAGGTAGAGCAGCATTTCAGGCAACATCTACATCATAGCCAGAGGCCTGGAGGTGAGGGCCAGCTATCATGCCCAGAGGGATGACAGAAGCTCCACACAGTGAATACAAGTAAGAAAGGAGATGGGGGCTGGGGGATGATTCTTTCTACCTCCATGGGTTGGGTTACTAATTCCCATTTTGCAGATGAAAAATTCAGGTCTTAGAATGGTTGTAAATGCTACTGAACTATGAATTCAGCCCAAATCTATCAGGTGACCAGGTCTAGGTCATGCCATCAAACCAGGAGTTCAGCATAAGCTCTGTCAAGTGAGAGGCTTGGGCTGATGCTTCTCTGTATTCTCTGTATTCTCTGATCGTTACTTGTGATTCCTTGATCCAACTTTCCTTTGTATGACAATAGCTGTTGGATTCCTCTATAGCCAGAAGAGGAGCAACATCCTCACTAGAGCTTTGGCCTCACTAAGATGCCCTCTAATAGAGGAGAAAAAAAGGTTTGGGCAATTTAACTAAAATGAAATGAGTAGAGTGAATTTTGGCTGAGGGTGGAAGGAGAGGAGAGAGAACTACTTTCCCTGTGGGAGTCACTCTCTGAAGAGGTTGTATACGGGTGAGCCTTGAATGATAAGAAACAAGCAAACATGAGACCTGGGGGACACACTATATGCAGAAGGACATGCAAAGGTCTGGGGAAGGCACCAAATTCTGTGTTTGATGCTCCAGAGAATTTAGTCAACCCTGAAGGAAAAGGATTTGTGGACAGAGAGTGAGCTAACTCAAAAGTGGCAGTGTCAGAGTTACAGGCGCAGCTTGCCTTGGAGAACTGTTTAAAGGCCTGATACAAAGCAAATATATTACTGTGCTTCTTTCTGACTGTGTGACACTGGGAATGTGAACTAAACACTTTGGACTTCAGGCTTCTATTGTGTACAATGGTGGTCAAAAGATCTCCCTCACAGGCTGAAAGGTGAGATTACATCCTAAGTGCCAGCTTGTCTCCTTGCTAGAGAGTTCAACAATCTTGATAGGACTGTAAGGCCCCCAGTATGCTCTTGAACATGGACACTAGAAGGATGTAGACATTGCTAACAAATAGGTTATCCTGTGCCCATCCTGATAAGTAGCAGGCCTCCTGAGGAGCCTACCATAAGGCAGGCACACTTAAAAATGCTGAGTGGAGTTGGTGTTGGATGCCATAGGACCTGGAGCAAGACTGCAGTGAAACTTGATGCCTAACACTAGCCTTTAGTTGCTTTTGAGGAGCATTGCTTAAATCATGGCATGCATACAAATTCCCTGGGATCTGGTAGCTGTACAGACTGTGAGTGGCTTGACTGGGCATGGAATGCTAAATTTCTTCAATGAGGGGGGTTTATTCATTGGACCCACCACAAGATGGGAAAGTTGCAGTGTCAGTGTACTAGGAAGGAGTGCTCCTAAAAGGCCAACATTGCATTGAGCCTTGCTATGAGCAATGGGAGGTCAGGTCCACAATGCACTGCCTTGCACTATCCTACTAGCAGGGAACTATTTAAGACAGCAGAATAGACTAAACACATGGTCTGAGGTTATCCAGAGTTAGCAAAGAAAATTGGGCAAGTAGCATTTAGAACACAGGTCTCATCCTACAGAAGTGTGCAGCCAGATGGACCAGCATCACTAAGGGCCAAGACTGCCGAGCTCCGAAAGGTTCCCACCAACCCTGATTCAAATCAGTTGTCTGGTACAGTGTTTGATCTCGCTAGGTCTTCCATGAAGCACAAATCAAGTCTTGCAAAAGAGAAGCTTCCAGCTGTCCTGCCCCATGAAGTGCCAGACCAGCTGTCCCTGGATTACAGAAGTATCTGGAAGGCAAAGTTCAGCATCACCTGACAGGCGTGACAATTATGAAACTCACCTCCAGCCCTGAGCACATTGCACCACCAATGCCACCCAGGCATGGCTTCAAATGTCCTTCTTCCCAAAGACTTGTGCTTGTGACTAGGAAGTGTGATTGCCCTTTGATATCTGCTAATAATAGTCCTTACTCTGCTTTTTTTTTTTTTTTTGAAATAACAATGGACTTCGAAACACATGATGGCAGGCAGTCATATCAGCTGACTGTGCCTTGGGTAAGCTTCCTCAGGAAGCTGAAACCCAGCATCCTGGGAGCTGCCAGGACCCTTTAAGAACAACAGAGGCAAAAATGCACCCAACATGAGCCAGTCTTTGTGCCAGTCATGCACACAACTTATTTCAATTAAATACAGGTGCACACACAGGCATGAAACTGAACATTTCCGTGTACTGTCCGTCAAGCCACTTACTTCCTTGTCTGTTTGGGGAACAAATCCTTGCCTTGCCTGCCTTATGGAAGGTAGTGGTCATAAGAAACTAAGCTGAGCAGGTGGCATGCTGGGAGTACTCAGTGAATGTGACTGAGGACAGAGGAGGGTCTCACTAAGCTTTCAAGCAAGTATAGAATGAGTCAGGTTTGAAGTCATTGACTGCTGAACCCAATGTCTCATTCTTCATGCTCTCATCTTGCTAAAATCACATTGTCTTAGTTACCTTTCTATTGCTGTGATGAGACACCATAACCAAGGCTATTTATAGAAGAAGGGGCTCAAAGGGGACTAACAGGTTTAGAGGCTCAGAATTCATAGTATTATGGTGAGAAGCATGGTAGCAGGCAAGCAGGCATGGTGCTAGAGCAGTAGCTGACAGCATGCATTTTAATCCACAACATGAGACAAAGAGGGGGTTAACTGGGAATGGCATAGGTCTTTGAAACCTCACAGCCCACCCTCAGTGCCAAACCAACAATGTCACATCTCTTAATCTTTCCCAAAAGGTCCTACTCACTAGTGATGAAATATTCAAACATATGGAACCTACGGAGACCATTCTCATTCAAACCCCCACAATGTGTTTGCTTACACAGAACTGCAGGATCTGAACATTGGCTTGCCCTGGGCAAGACATGTGGGAAAGACAGAATGGCAGACAGGGGCTGGTGGCTGCCCGTTTATGTTCTTTCATGTCTTCCTATAAAGGCTTTCTGCTTTCAATCTTCCCTTCAAAACTAGGCTCTCCTCCTTCATCCTGTGGTTCTCACCCTGTGGGTCATGACCCCTACAGAGGCTGCATATCAATATTTACATTAGGATTCAGAACCAGAGCAATATTACAGTTATGAAGTAGCAATGAAATAATTTTATGAGCCGGGCGGTGGTGGCACACACCTTTAATCCCAGCACTTGGGAGGCAGAGGCAGGCGGATTTCTGAGTTCGAGGCCAGCCTGGTCTACAGAGTGAGTTCCAGGACAGCCAGGCTTACACAGAGAAACCCTATCTCGAAAAAAAAAAGAAAGAAAGAAAGAAAGAAGGAAGGAAGGAAAGAAAGAAAGAAAGAAAGAAAGAAAGAAAGAAAGAAAGAAAGAAAGAAAAGAAAAAAAGAAAGAAAGAAAAAGAAATAATTTTATAGTTGGGGGATCACCACAACATGAAAAACTGTATTAAAGTGTTGAAGCATTAGGAAAGTTGAGAACCGCTGGCTGAGACCCTCAGGTCCCAGAAATCCTATCTGAGTTTGTTCTCTCCAGTGATCATCAGGCTGCCTCTGGATGGGGCAATACATTCTGTAATCCTGCATGCCCAGCACCTAGCTCAGTTAGCTGTTTATATTTTGTCTTAATGGAGAAATCTCACTTACTTAATACACATTTCTAAAAATACAATTGAAAGCTCTAGTCATATAAACCTGTGTCAACTTGCTTTCAGGAGGCGTTTGCAGACCTGCTCCCATGGAAGGCCAGCAGTTTCCCCTTTGTCCAAGGTTGGGTCTGACCTGGACTCTATGCTGAATCTTGCAGACCCTGGGCAAGCATTCTACTTGGGTTTTGCTTTATCTGCCGCCTTCTTCTTCTTCTTCTTCTTCTTCTTCTTCTTCTTCTTCTTCTTCTTCTTCTTCTTCTTCTTCTTCTTCTTCTTCTTCTCCTTCTCCTTCTCCTTCTCCTCCTCCTCCTCCTCCTCCTCTTCCTCCTCCTCCTCCTCCTCCTTCTCTTCCTCCTCCTTCTTCTCCTTTTTCTTCTATACCTCCTACTTCTCTTCCCTCTTTCTTTTCTCTTCCTCTTTCCTCTTCTCTTCTTTTCCTTCTTTTTCTTCTTCTTTTTCTTCTCCCTTTCCTTCTTTTTTAATTAGACTAAACTACAGTTTCTTAAACCCTTCTTCAGCCAAAGCTCTCATTTTCTTCTCACCTGCTCACAGGCCATGCAAATTGCATAAATGTAGCCATAAGTTCTATATTAAGCTTTCAAAGAGCAGATTCTTTCTAGGAAGAAATAAAAGGAAGTTCAGGAAGGACTGAGTCTGGAGATTATGGTGCAAGCTAGACTTGTTCCCTCTGAGTAGGCTGTATCTGATGACCTTCTCTGCTAGATGACTTATAAGAACAAGAAGGCGAGGACGATGTGGGGAAGGAGGTACATGAGATAGGGCGTTAGGTCAGCTGTACTTCTGTCTCTACTAGCAGGGCTGGAAGCAGACCTTACTTCTCGTGCCTTATTCCTCATCTATGAACTGGCTCGTACCTGCCTTGCAGAGTCCGTGTGGATTTTGAATGAATTTCTGTGTGAGATGGAGGGGAGTTTCAGTGACTGAACACCAATCTTAGAACTGGAAAAGCTCACCTGAGACCCAGCGCTGTACCACCTCCATTCTTTCTGAAAGGGCAGACTCCACCCTACGCTTGCAAGCACCCATGATGGGGCTGTCACTACTCCAGAATTCTTTCTTGGACTGAAAAAGTAGTGTCTCCAGAGCCTTTCTCCTTTCAGCCCTCTCTACTGTGGCCACTGAAAACAAGGCTAGGCCCCTACCCCACTGCAGCCTTCTGCAGGAGAGAAGAAAGCTTTCAGCCATCCCGGTGAGGCCCATAGAATTCTTGAGGCTTTAGTTGGGTTTCTACAGAAACCTATTCAAGTATAAAGAAAAGAAGATTGATATGTTGTTTTTCAGCCCCTCAGCATCCCTTGGGTCCACATCCATGGACTCAACCAACTGTGAGTTGAAATTATTACTATATGAAGAAAAAAAACCCTTGCATCTGTATTGAATACATACAAACTTTTTCTCCTTATTGTTTACTGAATAATAGAGTATAACAAGTGTTAACAAAGCATTCAGGTTGTTCTAAGATTATGGGTAACCTAGGGATTGTGTAAGATAAAACAGAGGTTGTGTGTGGGTTATGTCAGCAAATACTTCCCCATTTTGAAAAAAAGTTTAGCATCAGCAGGCTTGGGGGTTGTGCATATAGGCAACTATGAGCGATTATGTTAGGACACATCAAAGATACCCTTTGGAAGGTCCAGAAAGACTTCTTAGAGGAAGTGAGATTTAAATCAATAGGAGCTGTTGAGTGCTTGTATATAGACACTCCAGATGAGTCGGTCCTGTCAAAACTGAGATGCAAGCATAGGCCTTCACTGTTCCAGCAAGAGAGGACAGACGACATCAGCAAGGGACTTGCAGCAACCTACCATTAGTCTCAAGTTTTAGTTCTTTCTTACTAAAATCTACCCCTGGCTGTTTCCTTTTCTGCCATTGCCCTTATCTGACGGCACATTAACCTCATAAAGGCAGAGTTGCAGCCTCCAGGAGGCCACAGGCATAAAACAGTTGAGAATGCACGTAAGTTAAGCTCAGCTGCATGGCCCCTTCTTTCTGCACATCCACTTTCATGGTGTGAGTAGGAACAGCAGTCCTCCTCCCTGGGCTGTTGTGTGGATTGAATGGCATGTGCATGGACGATATTTACTTCGGTCCTTGTTTGACAAGGTCACGTAGATGACCTGATATTGGACCTCCCTCATAGCAGATAATGTCATGTTCTGTGCTGATTGCCAAGGAATTGCATCAGAACTGACTTCCAGCAAGCTCACTGATATGCCAGGCTCTCAGGAAGGGTGGCTAAAGTCGCTTGGAAAGAGTGAGCCCTGAAGCCCAAGAACTTCCCCTGCAGGACAGAAGGAGGTCTTAGAAGTGGCTATGTAGTCTCTGCAACAGGTTTCAAACACACAGAGGGAAAGAACTGAATTCACATCACAGTGCTCTGCAAGGCCTCAACAGCAGAGACAGCAGATTTCTCTATGGTGGAAGTCTCAGCACAGATCCTGATGGCACCTCGGCTTCTCCCCTGAGGCTGCATTCCATCCTGAGAGCCTGTTCTTCTCTGGGAAAATAAAGTAGCTCCTCAAATTTAAAAATCAGCCTTCAACCCTGAAAAGATTTCCCTTTATTTCATACCTGAAACCCTCCTTCGTGGTGGGGCCCTGCTTTGGCTATCTTCTACACTCAGAGAGATTTGGTCTCTGGAAGGTAGGAGCACCAGCATTTCTTGGAAGAATGCCCACATGGGACCTCTGCTGTCTTCTCAGAAACCACCAAAGTTGCCAGAGGATGAGAAGATTTGCCTACTGTGTTGTTCATTCTTGGCTGTATCTGGACCTCTCGGCAGGGAGGGGGCAGTGGTGAGTGACTGTTGCCTTTCCACTGCCTGTCTTCTGCTGGAGTATCTCTTTGGTCACAATAAAAAGTCCAAGTAATGACTTAGAGGACCCAGGAACCTAGGGGATGCAGAGCTGGTCCTTCTATGGAACAGAACAGGCAGAGTAGTCAGAGTAGTGGATTGGATGGGTAGAACCACACAGAAGCACCACAGCAACATCAGGTTTCTTGGAACCCTGAAGGGAGAATAAAACAGCCAGCCCTGAGGTGGAGAGCCTCCCCGAGAAATAGAATGCCATTTAAGGAAAAGAGTGATCCAAGCTGAAAGGCAGCTTTTGCTTTTCCAGCCAGACCAGCGTGTTCAAAGGTCCTATGTCCAGCATGTCTGCCAGAATATTTCACGTGACCATAGACGTTTCTTACTCTGGTTCTTATACAATGGAGAGCAAAAGGGTTGTTCAACATTTCTGAACCTCACCCATCTTCCCCAGAACCAAGATCTTGGCAGGCCACCATGACAGAGAAAGCAAGCGTTCCAATCTGATGGTAAAATATCAGAAATCATGATTATGTTGAAGAGCTGATACGGAGTTTGCTGGAAACATTTCAGGTACTTGAAATGAAGAGTCCATCTGTGTTTGCTCACTGCAAAAGCAATTCGGCTGGGCATGGGGCAAGACCGTTCTCAAAGCTGGGTGGTCACAGATGTGTAATAGACAGGAGTCCTGCCCATGACTTACACTATAGTTACTTCTCTGGAGTAACTGAACACTGAACACTCAGTTTTTCAGCCATGTTAACCTTCTGTGCTGTCCTGAGTATACTCTGCCTTTTCTCACCTCTGACCTTCTCAGGGGCTGTTCTCTTAGCCCAAGACATTGCTTTCTCACTAAATCCTCTCCCAACTGGATGGACTCTTTTGTATCATCACTTGCTCATCAAAGCCCCATAGGCATCTGGAGTCCGGAGTCCTAGAGAATAGCTTTTTCTAGGAGTGCTTACAGCCCCTCTACAATGTTCACCACAGGGCTCAGTTCTCCATTGTATGGTATTTGGACTTAGGCTGCCTTCTTTGAAAGACTGGATAATACCTGTCTCATTTATCCCATGAATCCATCCCACTGCCTAACAAGTACCTAGAAAACATGTAGAGAGGGTTGTTGACATTGACATAGACAGCCACCGTGGCCCACGTAGGGAGACTAAAGGAAAAGTCTCCAGTAATGGGGCCAAAGGGCAGCTACCTCCCTGAGGAGTAACTCCCAGAACAAGAGCTGCAGAACCGAGGACCGTGTAGAAGCAGGCTTCCGGTGAGCACAAAAGGAAAGGTGATCTAGGCAGAAGGAAGAGCATCTGCAAAGGCCCCAAGGGATGGAGACCTTCATGAGTCATAGAGAATGGAACACAGGATGTGGGACACAGGTCTTGGGGCAGGGGGACACACAGGACTTGGAATGGCTCAAGCTCTGGACTATTTTGCCATTTCCTGGTGATGTCCCTGAGTCTCAGTGAAATTGAATAAGAGTGGTTCCTCCCTCATAGGAGGATGTGGTGAGATGTAACTAAGAAATCGTTGGCCAACACAGCCCATGCCAAACACCAACAAAAGACCAAGTTTTCATTCCATGCTGTCCTTTCGCAATGGGGATGTGATTTGTGAGACCTTTCCAATGCACATCCCTATTGGGTACCCGAGAGAACACCCCAGGGATGGACCAGAACCAAGGGGGCAGACAATGGTACCCCCCTTGCTCAAGAAGGGTATGGGGTCTGGAAGAAGCAAGGGAAAATTTTTAGCTGGAAGAGAAGCCTAAAGAGGTAAGGTGAGGCAAAAGGAGCATGGCTGGCAGGGGGAAATGGGGTGGTGACAAGCACAATTGAGAACAGAGGTATTAGAGTTTAATAATTAAACAAAGGGAACTTAAAACAGCTGGGGCTGGGTGTGTTTTGAGAAAGTGGAGAAACTGATTGGGCTTCAGCTTTCTCCCTGGTAGAACAGGCTTGCTAGCCTTACCTTAGTGGCCTGTGGAGTCACCCAGTAGAATCCTGTCAACTCTCCTGCATATGGAGGCCATGATCGTTGAAGGAGGGACAGATGATTTTCTGAGATATTTCAGTGCAACATGAAGGAAACCAAAAGAAAGTCTGAGTCTACATGTTCCCGGAGTGAATTGTGTAGCCCACCTGCCACCTTGCCACCTCTGACCCAAGAGAGTAAATCACCTTGAGGCCCTCAGCAACCAAAGATTCTTTTGGTGAAGGGACGGGATACTCAGAAAGGAGAGTTATTCAGGAAGTACCTGAAGTAGACTTAACTCTTGTCCTCTGTGTGAATACTGACCATAAGACTGCCCCTGGGATGTGTAGTGAACAGAGACAGGACCAACTGTCAAGCTACCACTGCCAGTAACAACCATTATTACTCACTGAGCTTCCTGTCACTGAATCATGTTCTGGTTTACCCTTAGCGCCCAGGTCCTTGTAGTCCTTCATCAGATGAATTCAGATGAAATTGCAGAATGCATTACAGAATAATAGAGGCACAGCCTCAAAGTTGGTTTTAGCTGCCAACTTGATGCAAACCTAGAGTCCCCTTGCCAGAGGAAAACTCAACTGATGAGTTGCCTCCACCAGCTAAACTTGTAGCCATGTTTGTGAGGCATTTTCTTAATTGCTGATGGACATAGGGGGCAGGGAGCCCAGCCCATTGTGACCGGTACCATCCGTAGGCAGGTGAGTCAGCACAGTTTAAGAATGTTAATTGAATGTAAGCCTGGAGCAAGCCAGTAAGCAGCCTTCTTCCACAGCCTCTTTAATTCCTGCCTCCAGGTTCCTGTCTTGAGCTCCTGTCCAGACTTCCCTTGATGATAGACTCTGATATGGAAGTGTAAGCCAAATAAACCTTTTCATTTCCCAGGTTGCTTTTGATCAGTGTTTATTATAGCAATAGAAACCAAACTAGGACACACTTGCAAAGATAAGACTGGACATTTGCCTAAAGGGATTATTATGTAGCAAACCATTGTTACAGAGTGAGACTAGACAGCGGTCTAAGGGACCATTGATTTCAGGCAGATTTTTATAGTGTTTCTTAAAGTTTCCCCTCTGCTTTATGCTATATCGTGTGTGTGTGTGTGTGTGTGTGTGTGTGTGTGTGTGGTGTGTGTGGTGTGTGTGTATGGTGTGTGTGTGTGTATGTTTGATGGTTTATTATCTATAATGAATTCTGAGCTCTACAAGTAAGAAAAAAAAATACGTGATATCTGTCTTTCTACATTCATCTTACTCCACATAATATGATCTCCAGTCACATCCATTTTCCAGCAAATGAATTAATATGAACAAATGAATTAGTGAATGAGTTAATCTTTGTGAATGAATAAAACTGAACTGTGTAGCCTGACGGTGGTGGCTCACGCCTTTAATCCCAGCACTTGGGAAGCAGAGGCAGGCAGATTTCTGAGTTTGAGGCCAGCCTGGTCTACAGAGTGAGTTCCAGGACAGCCAGAACTACACAGAGAAACCCTGTCTCGAAAAAAACAAAACCAAAACCAAAACCAAAAAAAAACAAAAAACAAAAAACCTGCACTGTGTATATGTTCTACATTTTCTTTTTTTGTTCATCTGTTGGTGTACACACAGCTGATTCAAACGTGGCTATTGAGAGTCATGCAGGTACCTTACCTTAGGTTCCTTCAGATACATACACAGAAATGGTCTACCTGAGAGCATATGGTAGTTCTAGTTTTAGTTTTCTGAGGAAGCATGATACTGATTTCCATAGTGGTTGGGCCAATTTGCACCTCTTAAGCATTGTGGGATTTTAGCTTGGCATGGTACGAGCTAATACATAGTAAAATACTGGAGGAAGAAGTGTGCACTAGAGCCTTCTGCCCTTCTGCTTCTTCACTCATCCAAACAGACTTTGTCAACTTCCTATCAGGAAACTGCCTGGAGCAAGAGTCCTTGGGTGATTCTTCCTGTACACAATTCAGTCCTCAAGAGGGAGAAGAAAAGGAAGAGCAGTACTCCAAGTGGCAAGTGAAACCACGCAGTCTCTACAATTACCTACAGAACAGGTTCGGTTATGACACCCATCAATAGACAGGGAAACCAAGATACCATGGGTTCATACCAACCAAGTGTGACATCTAGTAAGCTGGAAGATGGACATGTGTTTGAGCTGGACTGGACCCTTCAGTCCTGGAACACTTTCTGTTATAGGCACAGTGCAGACATTCTACATGCAATACATACCTGAGACTCCTAGCAAAGCTTAGATCACTCAGGGATCACCCTACTTTAGAAATGAGCATAGCTAATCTAAGATTTCCAACTTCGAGGAGTCTCCTGATAGAAGTACACTAGCTACTCTTGACTGGCATACAACTCAGCTGAGTAATAGGCCACGGAAATATGTAAGGCTTAAGAACAATGAGATGTAGATTTCCTTCATCAGTGGGTCCTACCCCCTTGACTCTGCCTACTGAGTCACATACAAGGTTGCCAAGAGGTAGTTTGTTAAGGGAGAAGATAAACGGGCTGGAGCTGTGATGGTTCTAAATGTAAGAAGTGCTCAGAGGTGGGGCTTCTGGGAAAAAACTAGATCTAGAGGGTCCTTTCTTCACAAATGGATATATCCTATGACAAATTCATTATTTTTCTAGTATTATTTGCAAGGTGATAGGTTAAAAAGAGGAACCCATGGAGAAAATGGATCTCTAGAGGCATGCCTTTAAAGGGTGGAGCTTGTTCACTGCCCCTCCTTCTCCCTTTGCTTTCCAATTGCCACATGCTCATGCTAAAGTTCACATGCTTTTAGTACCATGACATGCTTCCTCGTCATGGCCTAAAACCATGGACAAAAACTGGGACCCAAAACAGTGCCTGCTTCAAAGCCCTGACCAAGGCTGGTTGTTTCTGGATCATGATATCTAAAGTCTATTTAAAAGTAGGAAGAGAAAGAGAGAGAGATAAAGAGGAAGAGGAGAAACAAATGTTCCCCCAGAACTTCAAAGAAAAGTTTCAGACAGAAGGCAGACTTGGATAACACGGTAGAACTTCCTGCGCCCTCCCACTGTGTCTCACCTAGATTTGGTTTTATTTTGCCAAATAACCAAAAATGAGCATTTGCACTCTTCTACCTTATTGATAATCTGCAGGGTTTATTATGCCTCTGTGTCTCTAGCCTCTCCAGGAAATAAGTCAGTTTTACCAAAAGATGAATGCCACCGATAATGGGAGTGTGGAGAACAAGATAAAAAAAATACTCATCTTCAGATTTTCACTCCTAGAGGTGTTAAAGGCCACACACCCCTACACAAACACACACGCACACACACGCACACACACACATTTCCAATCCCCTTGTACTGTTGAGAAACTACAGGTCATGCTTTAGTGCTAACTTTACTCAGTCACCAGCTAGTGGTAGAGCCCAAGTATGAGTCCTCTCACTACAGATACCACGCACGTATTTAATTTTGTCCAGCTTTCAGGGTCTACATTATAGCTTCTTGATAACAGCAGGACTATTGGCTGTTTGGTCTGGATGATACTGAATCATGGGGTATGGGCATGTTCAGCAGAGACTGCTCTCTTCTCACTGTTCAGGCTCTACCTTGGGCTGATTAGTTTTTTGTCAACTTGAAGGGACCAGGGTGGGGAGGACCTGATAGGGAGAAATATTTGCAATAAAAACTAATGGCGGAACACAGACATGATTCTAAGGAAATATGGTTAATTCGGACAAGGTGAGTGCTATTTGATGAGGGAGAGGAGTGTGAGAAAGGTGTGACTACTGCCCTGCTCTGGGATTCTAGGTTATCTCAGAGGCCTCAGCTTTCTGAGAACAAAGGAGGGCTCTCTGTGGTGCAGCACGTACTGTCCTTCTCATCTGTGCTTCACCTTCTCTGTGGTGCAAATGGAGACACAGAACCAAGCTCACAGGTTTTTATGTGGATGGATAAGATGGTGCACATGCTGCGGTACTTAGCACAATATGGCACAACACTCAGAAGTGCTCTATTTTATGTGACTCATGAGAAAACGAAGACTACGGCATATTTCCAAATTGCCCTCAGGTCTAACACTCATGTGCAGTGTCACCTGTATTCAACCCCATGTCTCCACCCCAGATCAGTTGCAGCTTTTCTCAATTGAGTTGCATGAGACCCTAGGGAGGTCACGGTGGAAGAACGCACCACTTTTGTGTCTTACACAACGATGCCTCAGTACCTGGTCCATAACCTTATACAGCAAAGTCTCTGGAATTTAGTGAATGAATCACTTTATTCTTAAACCATCTTGCTGGTGACTTCAGTTTATTCTCTCACTAGGGAACCTGAGCTACTTCTTCAGAGGGTATACAGTAGATAGATGTTTGTTTATTTTATTTAGAAAACTAAATAAATGAGTAAATGAGCCATGAAGAAGACATTGGTTTGGGAAGGTTAAGCCTCAACTAGATTTTGTAAAAATAATAATCACACACACATACACACACACACGCATGCATGCACATGCACATGCACACACACGCACACACACACATACACACAGACACACA
>NW_021604670.1:774790-824468 GCF_004785775.1 Grammomys surdaster
ATATATATATATATATATATATATATATATATATTTCTCAGTCCTACCCAAACAGCTTATAATGTTCTATCAACACTCGTAACAAGCTGATTACCATTTCACTCCTAAATCAGCTGCAATCTCCACAAAAGACTCTGTGCCCTCTGTCATGTCCCTAACATTCTGAGACTTCCTGGATGCAAGGGCATTCAAGAAGTACATGCTGATAGAATATTTAATCCCATGAAAAGAGGGATTGATCCTAGCCTGTCCTAGAATAGAGAATGGAAATGACTTGGCCACAGTCATTTCCACTCTTAGCTGGCTGCCACTGGGACAAGATGTATAGCTGCCTCCGTTCCATTGACTTTTCCTCATGGCCCTCCATGTGCTCAGAAGACAAGTATGTCTCTATGGGGAAAGAAAAGAGCTGTTGTCCCCAATGAAAATCAGTGCACAGTGTTTGGTAGTGAGGTGTAGCCAGCTTTCTAGACTCTGCCAAAGCACAGGATGGAGACTCAGTGGTAGCCTTTGCTAACTCTGTGTCCTGCTCAGTACATGGTGACAAGAAAGCACTGTGTATATAAAGATATCTCAGGAAGAGAAACCAAAGGGCCCATCTTAAAAAGAGGAAAAAAATCCCTCTCAAATCTGCTCATTCCCATCATTCTTCTGTTCATGTACTACGAGCAAATAGTGGGCACCAGTCAGACTCTGTATGTTTTGAACAAACAGCTGAATGTCTCTGTTCCTCAGTGTACTAGATGCACACAGGCACAGTAAGTGCCTCCTGTCTAGGATGGCTGACTGTTGGAAGTTCATGGGTGAGTAGAGCCTGGTACACAGTACTCATGGTGGCAGTATGGGTTGCCACTCTGGGAGTGGCCTTCCCAGCCATCAGCGACTGTGCTCTAGTCTAATGTGCATGAGCTCCTGTGTGTCATAGTTTGCTGTAACAAAACTCCATAGTGAAGACCAGCTCAGGGAGAAAAGGGTTTATTTGGTTTCCATTCCCACCATCAAGGGAAGCCAAGGCTGGAACTCAAGGCAAGAGCCTGGAGGCAAGAACAGAAGCAGAGACCATGGAGGAGTAGTATTCACTGGCTTGCTATGCATGGCTTGTTTGGATTGCTTTTTTATATAACTCAAGGCCACTTGGTCACTGGGTGGCAATGTCTACAGTAGGCTGGGCTTTCCTGCATCAGTCATTAACAAAGATAATGCTCACAGACATGTCTACAAGCCAATCTGGTACAGGTATTGTTTCAGTTCATGTTTCCTATTCCTAGATGACTCTAGCTGGTGTCAAGCTGACCAAAAACAAATTAGCATACTGTGCCCAGCAAGCACTTGTCCTCTGTTGGACAGCAGATCTGTGTTAGACATCTTCTCATGTCTCTGGGGCTATTGTTCCAGCAGCACTGTCCTTCAGTACCCATCACTTGTATTTGTCCCTGGGACGCAATTGTTTCTACCACAGTATTCATGTACTGGTACTTCTTCCATGTAAACATGAACACACTCTGTTGAGCTCACATCCTCTGCAGCTACCACCCTGTCAATTTGCTCCTTAAACTAGTACATGTGTGGCCTACCTTTGAACCCTTTCATTCTATGTTCTTAGGTTTCCTCTGGTTGGACTCTTGCCTCCACTCCACCTCCTGAAGTGTACTTACTTGTAACTTCTCCATGGTCTCCACATTACCATTTTAGCTACTCTGCACACCCATCTGGTTTCCCTTCAGAATTTGATGTCTTACTGCATCTGCCACCCAAGCCTGAACTCTGTCACCTCTCACCTGGATTGCTGTCACATCTTCATTTTTGTCCCCCTCTGCTCTCTTCTCAACACAGTCCCCAGAAAAGTTCTGTTAAAATGCAAAACAGCTCAAAGCCTCAGTTAAAAATCCTGCTAGGTTTGCCTTCACTGTTAGGGTAAGACACGTTAAAGACACCACAATGACCAAGAAGGTCCTGTGTGGCCCATCTCCTCTTCCTGTCACCTCACAGACCTATGTTTTTCTTCTGCCCCCACTACACTGCCACCATCCTTCTTCTAAGAATTGTGTGCTTTCTCCCCTCAAAGACAAACCACAGGCTGCCCAGCTCCCCTCAAATGTCACCTCCAGGCCACCTTCAGAAGCACCCTTCCTGATTCCTGCTTTAGCTGCACACCCTACCCCATAGCTTTCTCTGCACCATCCCACTCCAATTGTGGCATCCGTCATTTCCCTCCTCTGCCTCCATGGCTTCCCTTTCTAGGGGTTGAGCTCCACACCAGCAGGGTGGCTGGGCAGATCTGTTCACTGCCTGCCTCATATAGAGGAATTCTGCAGGCTTTGTCTTACTCTGCTGATAGTGAGGAGGAAAAGCTGCCTCTTAACAGCTATGTGTGCAGCTATGTTCTGGGGCCCACAGGGTGGTAGGTGGAGCCTTTCAAGATCTTACAACTACCTGCCAGACCCACAGGGGAAGGGAAATATTAGGGCTTCTAATGCTGGGATAAAACACCATGACCAAAATCCAAATGGTGCGTTTGGCTTATACTTCCATGTTGTAGTCCATCATTGAAGGAAGTCGGGACAAGAACTCAAATAGAGGAGGAAATTGGAGGCAGAAGTTGATGCAGAGGCCTTGGAGGGATGCTGCTTACTGACTTGTTCTCATGGCTTGCTCAGCCTGCTTTCCTATAGATCCCAGAACCACCAGTGTCAGGCATGGCACCACCCACAATGGGCTGGGCCCTGCCCTTGTCGATCATTAATTAAGAAAATGTCTACAGCCTGATCTTATTGAGGCATCTTCTCAGTTGAGGTTTCTTCCTTTCAGATAGCTCTGGTTTGTGTTAAGCTGACATAAAACTAGCCAGCACTCTGGTACAATGCCACTCAAATTAGATTCCAGAATAAAGTTTCCTTTATTCCGTTTGAGTTCTGAGAGTTAAGGATTTTTGTTTTGTTTTGTTTTTATATCAACAATGCCTTCTCTTCCACAGTCCCTTCCAGATGGTCCCCAGCCCTCCAGCTCATTCTGACTCTCAAGACTATCTCCATCTTCAGGCTTAGCCACCATACCCACTAAGTCAGCGAAGGGGACACACTTGCCTCCCCCGTGGTATGTGTTCTCCCTCGCACTCCACGCTGTAAGGAATGGCTTTTCTCCTGTTTTCTGGGAAACTGTCTCTAGCCTACTGTGCCCTTCTTAGGGCTCTGTTGTGGTAGATGGTTGTGTGAGCATGTGTCACTTCTCTTCTGACAGAGATGGGAAGCAAGTACTTGGGCTGGAAGTGACAACATGGTAGGGCTTATTGGGGCTTGCAGGGGATAGAGGAAGATCTAAAACAGTCAAGACTGGGAGAACAAGTGAAGGAAGGAAGTAGAGTAGCTTACCAGGAAGGACATGGTGGTCATCTGCACACAGCAGTACAGAAAGAGGTCACCATGATCAGGCCTGGGGGCGGGGGTGTTGTCTAGTACTATAACCAGTCATGTAAGAATGAGAAAAATTGTGCATCGTGGAGAGACTATGAGAAAAGAGAGAAATAAGCTATGGAGAGGCTGCTGACAGGAAAGCCCAGCGGCCCAGATCTGAAATACGTTGGAAAATGTCTATGATGGCCTTACATGGAAACTTTCCCTGAATAGCCCTTCCAGAAACGTCCATGCTCCACCACTTTACTGGACGAGCCGGTCTTGCCTGCCTATTTCAGCATCACCTCAGTGCATACGCACACAAAGAATTGGGTGTTGTGTCTCTTTACGTCTCAATATCAGACCAAAAGAAAGCTCACGAATGAACAAATGTTGAAGGTGTTGCTTTAATAGAAACCACGCCACATTCTGTGACCATCAGACACGCTCAGTTTGTACATCACTACACAGGGACGATTTCACAGCAGGAAGCTTTGTTTCAGTCTTTCAATAACTCTATAAGATAGATGCCCATCCATTTATTCACATATTTACTCAGTCAACGAAAGAAGATGTAATGTGTGTCAGGTGCTGCCATCATCAGAAAGCAGGAAAACAAAATCGGTCCAAACCCTGCCTTTCTGCACCTGTCATCTCTGCAGAAACCATTACCATCCCCACTTTCTAGACGGGAAGACTGTAGTCTAAGCACATGGTGCACGGCTCCCTGACGTCAAGGGCAAGAATGTATTTCCCACAATACCACGTACTGCAAGGATGATGGGCTCATCCATGGTATATCTTGTTCTTTCTTTCTTTCTGTCTTTCTTTCTTTCTTTCTTTCTTTCTTTCTTTCTTCCTTCCTTCCTTCCTTCCTTCCTTCCTTCCTTTCTTTCTTTCTTTTTTTCTAGCTTAACAACAAGTAAAGAGAGACTTGGCAGAGATCTGAACCCTGGGACTACCTTGGAACTCCTCCCCTGTCTGATGTATGTGTGTGTGTGTGTGTGTTTAACAAAGATGTGAGAAATACCTTCCAGGTCTTTTCTTACTGGAGCCAAGAAGAGGAAGCCACCCAGCATTGTGAGCACTGCACGGTGTCTGCTTGTGTGCAAACCCGCAGGCATTTTTAGCAACTTTGGGGAGCAGAAAGAAAAGCTGTTGGTTTTGTTTGCACATATTTCTCGCCTCTGCAGAAGGCTCCTTGCCACCCGGCAGCCTCTGAGCTGCCACTTAGGAGTGATGTCTCCATAGCTCCTGCCTGCAAAGTTGCAGGTAGCAAGTTAGTTCACCTGCTCTCCTCTCAACACCCTCATCTGGAAATAAATCTTATCATAAAGTCATAAAGGTCCTTGCCTCCTGAGGCTAGGGCTGTGTTAGGGGGCGGGGGTCCTTACGCTTCAGAAAGGCCAGCCTCCCTGTAAAACATGGAGCTGGATGAGGGTTACTTGGAAAAACCTTCCCTAGAATTTGAAGGAGATAGGTTGGAATCCCAGCTCTCCCCTTTCTCAGCTGCAACACCTTTGACAAGTAACTAACTTGCCCTTGTCCCTCCAGCTTCATTTTCCCATCATTGAGTCTACTAGAACATTATCCTGAGGCGTTGTTAGGGATACAGGCTACTGTGCTCAGATGGTAGCCAGCACTGAGGCAGCACAACTTACCAGTAAATTACACAAGCTGTTCAGCAGCAGTGCCATAAGCATAAGCACAACTATTAATATGTCATTAATATGTGGGTGGCAAAGTCAAAAACAATTTGGAGAACCTGAGACTCTGAACTCCTTAAAGCAAGGATTGGGTCCTAGGCACCCTAGTACACCCAATGTCTAGAAGTACCTGGGCATCGGCAACTGCACAATTAAGTTGGAGACACTGTACTAGATGAAGGGAGAATTGACCAAACCTTGGAATGGATAGCTTAGGGCTGAGTAAAAGCACACAGTGCATATTTCTCATCCAACGGACTGTCATCTCTACCTGTATTTGCACTTCATTTAGACTCCTGAGACAGAAAGTATTATTATAATTTATGTTTCATAAACTAGCAAACTGTCGTCCATGACCAGGTCAGTGTGATTCAGATAAGTAGAGAGTAGGGTGAGGTTAAGAAGCCAAGGGTGTCTGGCTTCTTAAACCACAGCCCAACTCCTGCCCTGCCATGACCTGCTGTGACCTGCTGTGACCTGCTGTGACCTGCTGTGACCTGCTGTGACCTGCTGTGACCTAACAGGAAGAGGAAGGTCTGAGGTTTCTTCTTCTAACCTAAATGAGTTCCTGCTTGTCTCAGTGTGCTCTGTGCTATCAGGAAGAACATGGCTTCCTCCCTACAAAGACTTCAGCAAGTGACTTTCATACCAGCCATATTATCATTTTGGGGTTATCACCAGCATGTTTGGCTTTATCCAGCAATGGCCAGATACTGAGAGTGAAAAGGAGGGCTGATAATTTATCATCCACCATTCTGCAAGCAAATATGCCCAAGGAAAACAAGGACCCCTACCAAAGCCTCTCTCTTGGGAAGGTTGCTCTAGCTTTAAAACTGAAGAGAGGAAAGGCTAAGTGAACCAAACAGGAGCATCAGCTCCCCCTACCACCATGACAGAGACTTCCTTAGGATATCACAGCAGACTGTAGACCCCTCAGTCCAGAGAGAAGAGATTGCCTGCCCACTGCTAGCCCTAAGTGAAGGAGCTATGAATGGAAACTGGAGACATTCAGAAGATTGTCTAGTGGGTTTTAAGCAGCAAATTAACCAAGCAGGCAGGAGTGTCAGTGTTAAAGGAGTCTTTTGTTGAAGCAAACTGACTGTGAAGATCAGATCTACTCCTACTTGGTGACCTTCAGCAAGCCAGCAATATCTGTGAGTCTACAGATAGAGAACCAGAGCCTTGCTCAAGCAGACGATAGGTGAAATGGTACTTTGCATATAAGGCCAGAGTTCTCTCCTCTACTATAAAGGAGAGGACCATACATATGCTCCACTTGTTCCTTAGCTCTCCAAACTTTTGTCATATATTAAAATAGGAGACACAGAGAGAGGTACAGTGGAATCTGTAACCCTAGCACTTAGTTTAGTAGCTGACAGGAGCCCCTGTCTAAAAAAAATTGGAGAAAGGGAAGGAGGCAGGGAGGGAGAGAGGAAGGGAGGGAGGAAAGGAGGCAGGGAGAAAAGAGAGAAGAGGGAGAAGAGAGTGAAGAAGTGCCTTGCATAGTTTTATGTCAACTTGAAACAAGCTAGGATCATTTGGTGAGAGGGACTCTCAATCGAAAACATGCTTCCATAAGATTTACCTGTAGGCAAGCCTGTGGCACATTTTCTAATTAGTGAGTGACATGGGAAGGCCCAGCCCGTTGTTGGTGGCACCACCCCGGGCAGGTGGTTCTGCGGTGTATAATAAAGCAGGCTGAACAAGCCATGGAAGCAAGCTAGTAAAACTCTTCCATGGTCTCTGAGTTAGCTCCTGCCTTCATGTTCCTGACCTGAGTTCTCTCCGTGATGGTGCATGTTGTGGTACTCTAAGCTGAAATAAATCCTTTCTTCCCTAAGTTGCTTTGGGTCATGGTGTTTTATTACAGAAATAGAAGCCCACTCACCACTAGCACCAGAGCTGTAAGCAAGACCCATGAAAGTAAATCAGCCAGTTAACTGCCTGTTCTGTTAGCCATCTACTGAGACCAGCACTTAGAACTGAGTCAGCACTTAGAACCCCATGACTCTGCCTCTGGCCTCTGCATGTGATCTTCCTTCAGAAGATGCTCTGGTCTGCTCTGCTCTGCTCTGCTCTGCTCTCCTCTGCTCTGCTCTCCTCTCCTCTCCTCTCCTCTCCTCTCCTCTCCCCCCCCTCTCTCTCTCTCTCTCTCTCTCTCTCTCTCTCTCTCTCTCTCTTTCTTTCATTCTCTCTTTCCTGTCTCTCCTTCCTCATGATTGGAATGCTGGATTCAGGAGAAACAAGCAGGCCAGATTCCCACCCACTGTAACTTCCACTGTGGGTGACAAGACAGTTAAACAAGCAAGGACAGAACTACAGAGAGTATACCCAGCATGAAAAGGAGACAGGCCCTCCCAAGCTACTCCCCAAGATTGCTATGGGGTGGGGGTACTCCAGGCGTTACACAGTACTTTTTAGAAGACTGAGCCACAAGTTGGCAGACTTGCCCATGTGACAGGATCAAGGGTATGTCAGCACACCTTTTTCAGGAGCAGCTTTTGTCTCTGAGCCAACTTCTAGGTTGAGCTCCAGGAGAATAGAGATGCACCAATCCACGTCTTAGCTCCCAGCACAAGTATGCTCAACTCAAGGTTTGCTGGATGAAGATGAACAGAAATGGATTTCTATTGGAACCTGCAGATTGTGAAAGATATGAATGACCAATCAGAGTTAGCTTCCTTTCTCTGTGAGATTCTCTGTTTGTATCTCTCAAGGAATTAGAATTGTAAGTGCCAGCAGGGCAGTGGTGCTGCATTCCTTTAATCCCAGCACTTGGGAGGCAGAGCCAGGTGGATCTCTATGAGTTGAAGGCTAGCCTGTTCTGCTGAGCAAGTTCCAGGACAGCAGGGGTGACACAGTGAAACCCTGTCTCAAAGAAAAACACAATAAAACAAAACAAAAATGTAAATGCCCCTCTCCTTCCACCTCATCCTTACCCCTGTCTTTTTCAGTGGTAGAATCCTTTCATTGACTGACCTGGAACTCAGAATTCACATATGAATACAGAACCAGAGTATCTGAGTATCTCTGAAACTGGCCTGGATCCTCGAAGCTGGTCTCTGTTCTCTTTCCCTCCAAGGAGGACAGTTTGGTAGATTTCATGGTTCCTCTCCTCTCTAACACAGAGTAGACTGTAATTAGTTGCATGCTCATTGTCCAGAGTCTCTAAGACCAGCTGTCTCAACAGAGGATAGGAACACAGATAAGAGCTAGGCACACTGCAGGGTAGCCAGGCTTTTCCAAACATGGTCCTACGTGTGCTTCCTTTTGTGAACCTCCTTTCTCTAAGTCACACTCTTCCCTTGCAAATTAAAAATAATTCTATGTTGCTAGCTATTGGGTAGCAAGTCATGGTTATAAATAGATATCAGTTTGAAGCACAATCTTTTTGCTCCTCACAACAAACCTGTGGGGCTGGGTTGTTTTTTTTTTTTTTTTAGTAAGTGCTTCATAATAGGAGTGGGCTCTGAGGAGACAAGTTACCCTTCCTGAAAGACAACTACTCTGAAGTCCTACTCCATAGACACTCACTGGGCCTGAGATGACATTCTTTAGCAAGTTTACACATCAAGCTCCACACTGCACACGAGAGTTCAGAGGGCTAGGAAGCAAGCATTCAGCAAACACTAGGCTTTGAGTCAAATTGGTGTGAGCCACACCCAAGCCTGTGCTTGGGTCCAGCATACACACTCCCTGGCTCAAAGGGCCTTTTTTACTTCCTCCTTTGAAGTTCCTCTCCCTGCTTCCTGCTCAGAGCTGGGGGAAAGACTGGAACACAAAAGCTGGCTGCTGATGCTCACATCATTTTGGCAAAGAACTCAGCCACTCTATGTCTTAGTGTCCTCAGCACAGAATGGGAATGCTGCAGTAACAGTCCCAATTGGTGTTTTAATAAGGCTTAGAATACTATCTAGTATATAGTAAGTAGTCAGTAATTAGTAGCTGTTGTGATGCATGTATAAAAATCCTAGTGATGACAGTTTTCTCCTTGTGATTATGACCAAGCCCCTGGCTTGAAGGGTTTGCTATGAACCGTCTGTCACAAAGTAAAGAGCCCTGTCTATCTGCACTCTACAAGACTTCTGTCCCTTCCTATAGACAACTTTCCAGGAGAAGCTGCTGAGGCCACCCACTGTGTGCTACAGACTCTTGAGGACCTGCTGTGTCACACAGCCTGTGCTTGTAGCTCCCTCTCCAGAGAAAATCGAAGGCACACAGGTGGTCCCTGTCTTTCACTGTGGTAGAATGTCTTAGCATTTATCAACTTAACTATCCCTAAGTGTCCAGTAATCCAGAGTGCTCAATATTAGAAACCAGTCCTGCTCTTTCTACCCAAGTACAGGGGTTCAGTGGGACCCCTGTGCTCATCAAACAGTAACGCATATTTCTCTTCACCACAAACATAGCAACCTCTATTCTGTTCTCTTATCCTACAGGGAAAACATGCCTAACATTAACTTGAATAATTTCAAGTGTGTAGTCCAGTGGCAACAAACACCTCGTGCTGCTGTGCTATGGCCAAATCTATCTCAGCATTTTACAAGATAGCCACCATCCATCTCAGGAACATTTTTGTTCTTCCATAGGGAAATCTCAGAACCATTAAACACTAACTCCTGCTTCCTACATGCCTTCAGGCCCTTGCAGCTGCCCTTCTGTTTCCTGTCCCCACAAATCTGCTGTGCTTGCAATCTGAGTCCCACTATGTCTATCCTCTTGTGACTGGGGCTTGATTTCCTTAGCAGAATGTTCTCAAAGTCCATCCATGTTGCAGTAGGCATCAGATTCTATTCGTTTTCAAGGTCCAATATTATTCCTTTATGTAGTTTATTCAACCATTTCTCTGCTAGGGATACCTGCATGCCCTCTGTGGTTCTGGCTGCTGTGTGCATGCTGCTCTGAGAGTGGCCAGGCATATCTCCATGTGAACTGAGAGTGAGCCTACCCACTCTACCCCACTCTACTGAGAGTGAGCATGGCCATGGTGGAGGGCGAAGCTTGACAACAACATATAAATGCTGGTGGTGGTGCCTGCAAGCCAAGGCAAGGCAGGGTGAGTTGAGGGAAGAGCCTGGAAACTTGGGTGAGCACCCTCAGTCTCACAAGCAGCATACTAAATGCTTACAACATCCAGATGAGGAAAACAAACTAGAGAAGTACCTCAGCTGTGGCATGAAAGAGGTGGGCTAGGAACTGAACACAGCATAGCTTCTCATCCAGATGGGATGGTAGCCAGAAGTATAGAGTCTCTATCGAAGGCCTGTAGAGCCATCTTGGATGAAAGGAAATAAATCTCCCCATAGCATCAGAGTGGGCTATGAGGAGTCAAAGGTTAGAGGCCTTCCAGAGTAAATCCGAGAAAGGATCCAGAAGAGGAAGCCATGGCAACCTGTAGGCATATTGGAGGGTGGAGCTAGATGGTGGAGAGTGCTGGGCTACTCCTGGCCCTCAGATCTGGGCTCTGCTGAACTGCTCTGAATGGTGTTTCAGGATATTAGTGAGACCAATCAGATGAAAGTGTGGCCTCTACTGTCCCAGCCTTTTCACACAGGCATTAGACTGATCTACCAGCATCAATTATAGTTCAACAGGCCTAAGGGCTCTCAAACGCCTCTTTCCTAGGGTTATTCCCTACTCTCCGAAATCTCTCTACCCAGCCAGCCAGTTGATGATATTCCTTCCAATATTCCATTCCATATTTCTAAATAACACATTTAAGCATCACTCCTTCAACTATCAGCTCGAGGTGTAATAGGACTAACATTGGTTCCCAGAAACCATGGCTCTTCCCTCTGCTCTTAAAATCTAGTAATAACATAAAGTTTGGTTATAATCATGATAATGTTGAGATCATAAAAATATCAGCTAAGCCTTATTGTATTGTGATTATGCTTTTGTTATAGTATGGTCTGTAGTTTTAGCTGAAACTGATGTCCCAAGTTTTAAATCCACATGATTCTTTGTCCAAGTGTACTTGTTTGTCCTGAGTGTCAGGCTTGCCACTGTAAGCAGCCCTGGTCCTCTAAGATTCTGTTCTAATGTGGACCTTTATCCTCTATCCACTGCAGAGTTCTGGGATGTTTCAATGGAGTTTTGATGTCAGCAGGTGGACAGGGCAAAGAGCAAAGCTCAAGTGTCAATTAGAAATACCAGCCACATTCCTCTAGTTCTCAGAGAGGTCCACAGCACTCTGAGGCTGGAGGATGGAAACATTAAAGCCCCACTACCTTCAGAAGTCTCCTTGGCTAGTAAGATTGACAAAGGTACAGATTGGACCAGAAAGGAGCTTGAAGAGCTCTGGAGGTCCAGAAGAACACCCTCACCTCAGCCTTTGGAGCAAAGGCCAGGACTATAAAAGCTTTCCTGGGTGATACATTGTTAATTAAAAATATCTGGACTTACTAGAAGCAGTTTCTCCAGGGTTCCCAGAAGAGATTTCATGTGGAGAATATATACATAGTGACAGTCATAAGAACATGAGAAACCCTGGTTCATCTGGGAATTTCGGGTAGTTATTAGCTGTGTTCGTGTGAGAGGTATTTAAGCAAGCAGTAGGTAGGGTCTTGGGTGCCCAGGTAAGGATCTGGGGACAGTGGGAATCACTGAAGGACCTTTAGAAAGGGTAACAGAATCCAGCCTTCATTTTTGAAGGGCAGGATGACTTCAGGGTGTTACAGTGAGCAGGAGGCGGGGGGATGATTAGACTAGGGTTCAGCAGAGGATAAAGGCCATCCAGGTACTAGAGTAACTGGGTTAGGAAGTCTTAGGAAATTGAGTGTGAAAAAGGTAATGACCAATAATTTTCAGGTATTTAAGGGAAAGAGTGTTTCAATTTAACTTTCTCCTGGAAATCCCAAAGCTACTCTGGGATAGAAGTTTCTGGCCTGTTGGGAAACTGGAACCTGGAAGCATTGGAGGGATGGACAGTCAGAGATCAGTAAGAAAGGATGGGGCCTGGGACCTTCAGAGATTAAAGGACAGACTCAAGACAGAAAGAATCCAGGCTCAGACTGGCTCAGAGCCCAGACAGTGGGAGTTCAAGCCATGCATTCAGAAACTCTGTTCAAATGCCACCTTGCCTCAATTTCCCCATCTTCAAAATAAAGGTATTATACCAACGGCAGCATGAGGTGTCTCTGAGATGCACAGCACATGGCACAGAACATGGAAAATGTATCATTTCATGCCTTGCCACTATTTGTTTGGGAGAGAAAGGCAAATGGTATTTGAGGTGAGGTAGGAAAAGGAATGATGGGTCTGGGCCCTGGGTGAGAGGCTGAGAGGCTCATGATATGTGCAGTCATACAGAGGGCGCTGAGCTCAGAAAGCCACACACATGGTAGTGTGCTCTGCTCAGCCATCCTGATGATATTTGAACAAGGACCTCACAGTGTTAGTTTGTACAGGGATCTATCCAATTAAGTAGGCACAGTGTGAATGAGGGCCTGTGGGCAGAAAACGGAATGGTACTTTTGAAGCAAAGCAGCCCTGGGTATACAAAGACCCATAGGCATACAAGATTCACTCAGCCTGTCCCAGGAACAATGCATGTGGGCTGCATTGTTTCTGACAGAGCTGGGCATGATGGGGTGGAGAAAGCAGAAACCGGTAGAAGACTAGGATGCTAAATGCAGCCTTAGGAATTCTGTGTGCTCTACACTGAACAGGCAGGCAGCCTGCTGAGACTTGAGGAGGTAAATAAAGGATGATTCCAGAAGAACTCCCAAGGACCTGGGGATGACATGGTGTAGAATCTGTCAGGAGCTGGCTCAATAGAAGGGAGAGCAGACCCAGGAGGTGAGCAGGCAGAGCTGTGCTCTGATTTCAGAGCCTTCAACACTTTTGCTCTTGTAGACTCCTTTTCCTCAGGAAGGCAATTTATATTTTACAGCTATATTCGTGAAAAGGCAAATATCTTAGTACTCTATGCTAACCAGTTTTCTCCCTCTTGGTCACTGGTAGGTATTGTGCCTAATGTACTTAATAGGCAAGTCACTTTAACATGGGTCACCAAGTTCCTCAGATCTTCAACTGACATTACTGGGCCATCCTGGAATGGTCCATCTTTGTTTTCTTGTCACAACCCTGTGAACAGGGGCCTGCTTTGTCTGCAAGTCAATCTCTCAAAAATGGAATGGATGGCTTTTGAGTTTGTAAAAGACACAAGTACCTGACTGACAGGTAAAAAGTTCAGAGGAAAATTCCCTGAGACTCATATCTACAAGTACCTGTGACTTTTTCCCTAATGTCACGTACAACAACCCTGGGTGCTAAACTACTTACAACCACACCCATGAGGTGGGTGGGGAGTTTTAGTCATCAGCAATCGCTGAGGAGACTGTCTGGAGAAAAGAAATACCATTATCTGTCTGTCTGTCTGTGGCTTCAGTATAAATCACTCTGCCTTTACTTCTTTATCTCCTCAGAAGACAGCCATCGGTGATTCATCACTAGTACTTCTTGCTCTTCTCCATATAACCAAGGATGGTGACAGGATGGCCTGATTCAGAGGCAGCAGCCCAGCCTTCCTACTTTTGTATCTTTGTTGCTGGATATACTTAGATAGGTGAGCAATAAAACATAGCAAGAGATGTGAAGCATCCATTTGGGAAAGAAAACTAGGTCTGACTTAGTTGACTCTTACAGGCTCAATCTTCAAATCGATGGTCTTTAGACCCCTCCCTATTTAGAAGGGATGCATGCGTGAGTGAGTGGGTGAGTGAGTGAATGTTTAACCTTTGCTGGTTCTACTTCTGCCCTCTAATTTCTGAGGTCAGGAGACAGAACTCAACTGTTTCTGAATCCATAAGGAAAATTAATCAGATGGGAAAACTGCAGATACATATAGACAAAAAATTTTGGGGAAACTGGGGTGGGGTGAAGAATACCAGAGAAGTATTCAGATACATTACAAGGTAACATGTGTGACCCCTGGGATCATTTCATGATGAGAGTAAGAGCTTGTATTTCAGCAGCAGTTACTCTGGTCCAGGTACCCACCCAACCTATTTACACAGACTCCTTCATGTTTGAGTCTCCCTCAGAGGAAGGTACCTAGGTCAAGGAGGAAAAGGTCATGATGCAAAGATAGGTGAACAGAAATAGCTCATTTACATACAATTTCTTGCTTGCTCATGCTGTATGTTCATCTTTCAGTGCTGTGGGGGAAAGCTTCGGTGATCTCCAAGATTAAGAAGCCTAGGAGATCTTAAAGACTAAGAGAGAAAGGAAGATGGACACAGGAGCCTGGAATGCAGGATATGGTAAAAGGGCCAATCCGGTGAGAGCTCTGAAAGATAGGAACAAGGGTCAGGGAATGGGACCCTGCTATTTGAGACATCATGAGTGGAATGCATCTTTCCAAGATAAAAGCCAGGTGTGTCTCTGAGTGTGGGTGGATGAATTTCTGTGAAGGTTAAAGTCCCTGGAGCTGGGGTCAAAAGAACACCAGATGGAGTGATGCTGGTCTTCTTGGGATAACAGGGATCTGGGGGAAGGTGTAATAATCCTGTGTTTAAGTGAATCACAGCTTCCTGGGGTATACATTTTAACAGAAGAGTTTGGGAATAGTGAATTTTTAATGTTCAAACAGAAAGATGTACAATAAAAGGTCCCAAGAAGATGTGTGTGTGTGTGCAGGCCTACCTTCCTCCACAGTGGACAGCTTGAAAAGCAATCAGTACAAGGAGGTACATAAAGTTATACATGACAGCTACCAAGAGAGCCTGAGACACAAGCTGGGACTTCCTTCCATTTCTATTCAATGGTAATAATCTCAGAAGTTCCCTGGGGGGGGGGGGTTCCTTGATCCTCCGTATTCCCAAGGCTGCACTTTGAGAAGCTGTGCTCCACTCTCTTGTGCCTCAGGACAGACACACACAATATCTATTCAAGACCCAGTGGACAACTGCACTTTCTACATGTGCCTACTGGATAGCTGGTGTGTGTGTGTGTGTGTGTGTGTGTGTGTGTGTGTGTTTCTGTGTTTGTGACTGTGTGTATGTGACTGTGTGTGTGTGTCGGTGTGTGTGTGTCGGTGTGTGTGTCACTGTGTGTGTGCCTGTGTGTATATGTGTGTGTCTGTGTGTGTATATACTCAAGGCACACAGAGGATCATCTAGTGATAGGGCTACAATTCAGGACTTCCAGAGGATATGCTGGAACACAGAGCATAGAATATGGCCATCTGGGACAGGCATGCTGTAGGGTTGGTGTTGCTGGATGCTGGTGAGGAAGACAGTAGAAATAGCAGTACACAGGGAAAGTGAAGAATGGAGGCTCCCTGAAGGCCTTTCAGAAGTTCTGAAGTTGGTGGTCTCCCTTTCACCTCCAGGATCGCCCTAGGGGCCAAGAGGACCAATATGATAGGAAGCGAAAGAGCTTGAAGTTTTTCATGGAACATGAAGAGAGAGTCATACAATGAGCCGAATTAGACATCTGCCTTCAAGGACGTCTCCTCTCAAAGCTTATATTCATATGTAATCAAAATGGTCAAAGTTCTGTCGCCTGAGTGAAGTCTGTCCTTCTCGCCGTTGCCTGCTGGTGAGTGTGTGGGCTACCTCCATTCATTCCCCAGCCACCATCCCCCAAGTTTGTGGTCCAGTTTAATTAAGAGCTCTGCCAGTCCACTAGTCTCAATCACCTCTCTAATTGGGCACCAGCTGTGTTTTCTCTTGACAAGGACTCCTTTATGGGACTTCTAAAATGCAGTACATGAAGAGAGAGAGAGAGAAAAAAAAAAACCCTAACAGTTTCTGGGTTATACGGTCATAAAACCCGAAATATTTGTTTTCTACACAAATGAAAAGTGCATCTCTCCCTCCCAACCTCCCTCCCCACCAGTCTATACCAGAAAATACCTTTTGAAAAGCTGGAAGGGAGGGAATTGAGTAACACATTCCCCATTTGTTCGGGTTCTGAATATGAACGTTGATTGTGGTTTTGCATAATCACAGGTGTCAGTGCATAAAGACACAAGACGTTTCCTGGCAGAGATGTGAGACTGGAGAAATTGAGCCATGAATGGCTCCATTTATGGATACTTACCCATGATTGACAGAATGACTATTAGGAGCGAATATTAGCAGAGCTCTTTGAATGGGCTTCACCTCGTGCCAAGCACTTGACATGGATTATCTACTTTACATCTGGCAAGAGACTGAGGTGCGTTCTCCTCCCCCTTCCCCCACATTTTCACAGATCAGGGAAATAAGACCCAGAAAGGTGGTGTAATTCATGTTCAAGATCAAGTAGATCACCATTGGTTGGCCTCAGGCCAAAATTCCTTTCTGCTTCTCTTCACCTAAACCATAGTATTAGTGGATGGGGCCAACTTGCTCTGTTTGCAACAACTACAATGTCAACAGTGACCCCTCATAGTTGTCCAGAGTTCCTAGCCATAAGCTCTTCTACGATTACAGTCTCATATGATATGACAGCCTTGTGAGATAAACAAGCAATTACCATAATCCTTATCCCAAAGGAGGGATAGAGGTAAAGGCAGGACTGTTTACCTGAGTATGTATCAGCAGTAGACAGGAGTACTCTACTGAAAACCCAGTATGTGTGTTCCTCCTCTTCCCACCTCTTCCAATGTACAGACCCATTCATTCATCCAGGCAATCATAATCTATTCTGTTTCCCTAGCCTTATTATTTATGCATCTATTCAGGGCCCTGCCTTGGAGTGTGAACTTCACACAACAGAAACTAATCCTCTTGTTGATTGTATTTCCAAGCCCCCAGACAGTACCTAGAACTTAGGTGTGCTTAACTGATACTATTACTGAATTCATTCAAACAAATGTTAATTTGTTTACTCAAATAAGCACTGATTGAGCACCTCCTGAGTGGTAAGTACAGTGAGATCTCAGGAATACTGCAGTGATCTAGGCTGGTCTGGTAACCACCTCCACAGAGCTTTCATGCCAGGGGAAAGAGTGGGGATTGACAGAAGACCCTTGCTGACTGTGAGGTGTGGCATGTGGGTCTTAACAGGGTAATAGGGCACAATGTCTTGTCTCAAAACTGTTCACATGTGTGAACTGACTTCACAGCACACAAGCATCTGGGCTTTGAAACTCAGACACAGTACAGTTGAATGCAAGGCTTGGGTGTGTGTATAGGGCCGTCCTGAGCAGGAAGCTCCTGAGTGGCCTGAAGGACTCATAGGAAAACAATGGAATGCTCCAGGCTTCTGGAAGAGCAGATGGCAAAAGACCAGCTGGCACAGTGCAGGAGTGGCTGAACCCAACATTCGAGGTGGCAAAAAGGAAAAAAAAAAAGAGAGATGACTCTGGCCCAGGTCCAAAAGTACTATGTTGGGATGGTTAAATTTGCATGCCAACTTGGCTAAGCCGTCATGCCCAGGTATTCAGAAACATGAAGCTAGGTGAGGCTACAAAGGCCTTTGTAGACACAGTCATCTTCTATAACCAGTTGACTAAGTAAAAGAGATTATCCTCATCTAATCGGCAGCAGGCTTCCCTGAAAGAGCGGAAACTCTGCCTGTAGTCTGCAGCTACAGACCCATAACTTCCAGCTAGCCAGCTTGTCCTGAAGGTTTCAGACTTGCCTAGCCAGACCCCATCGTTTCCAATACAAATTCCTTGAAATCAATTTTTTGATAGATAGGTAAATAGATAGGTAGATAGATGATAGATAGATAGATAGATAGATAGATAGATAGATAGATGATAGATAATAGATAGACAAATAAATGATAGATATGATAGGTAGATTATAAATAGATGAATGATAGATAGATAGATAGATAGATAGATAGATAGATAGATAGATAGAGATACTTCGAATGTCTTATTGGCTGTATCTCTGGTGATTCATGCCTGATTGGTGCACATCCATCCACATATATAGCTAGGCTAGACATCGCCTTGATATGAGGGAAAGAATCCAGGGAAGATTTAGCCAAAGGAAAGACGCATCAGATTTATGTCACTAAATAATAGCTCTGAGGTGGTCTTCTCCAAGGAAGAGCACACCAACTGGTTATCCAGTGCCCAGTGGTCAGCTCTGAAAACATATATGTAAATAACATCATACAGACCACACAAGTTATATTTAGGACTATATTTATGTATGCAGACACATATGCAAACAATAACAATTAAAAAGAAGACATGCATTTGAAGGAGACCGGGAAGGAATATATGAGATGGCGTGAAAGTGAAGGGAGAAATGTAATCATATCATGATCTCAAAAATTAAAAAACTATCATCAAAATAAAATATACATACATATATACACATACATATGTATATATATGAAATAGGTTGAAATTAAGAGTAAAATGAGCAAACAATAGAAAAGGTGGAAAAATGGCTTTGATTGCTGTGTGCAGTGGACTACAAGGATTAAGACTGGAGGCTGTGGACCAGGCAGGAAGCAGTTTCCTAGACTCTGCTATAGCAATAGGAATAGATTAGAAAAGAGCAGGGCTAATTCAAGCGATATTCTCAAAGAATTAACAAGGTTTAGTATCCAGGTGTATGGAGAGTGAGGAAGAAGGGACAGTGATATTGCCAGGTATGAAGTTATCTCGATGGACACCAAGATATCCAAGATACTAAGATGAGGGCCAGGCCTGTGTTCTGTTCCTTTGAACCTGAGAAGGGCCTACCCCTAGAAGCTACTTCTTCCAGTTGCATCTATTGAGTGGTAGCGCAAGTCTGATATTGAATGGTGGCAAGAAGTATGAGGCTTTTGGGAGTGGGTTGGGTTTGAGAGAGGAGTGAAACTGCTGTTCCTTGGAGTTCTTACTGAAAAAAAATGGTCTAGAGAAGAAACTGGTCAGTGAAAGGCAAACAGCAGAAGCTCAGGATGACGTCACAGGGACAGTGTGTGAGTAGAATGGAAACAGTGTGAACCTATGAACTAGGGCAGAGAGAGGATCCCAGAACAGAGGCTGAACAGTGGCTACAGAGGGAAAAGAACCAAGAGAATCCTAGAGCAGAAAGAGAAGAGATTTACCTTTTTAATTTGCAACCCTGTAGTTGGCCAAGATGACATCCTTGTGGGAAGGAAACAGACATCAAACTGTCAGTCTTGAAGCAGTATAGGGACTAAGGTAGGGAAGGCAGCATCTCCAAAGGTTTCTCTCAGTGTTTCTTTCAAACAGTTGGCTGCTCATTAATCCCTCCTTCTGAAGTTGAGGCACAGATGAAGTTAGCTCAAAATCATCCCAGGACAAAAGGAGCTGTACTGTCATATAGCAGATGAACATACTGTGCATTACCTTTTATGACTGGGAAACATAGACTGGAAAGAAAAGACTGAACCCCAGACATGCAGCACAACAGCCTGCAGGTATGCAGAAACACTTTCTCAGAAGGAACCACCTTGTCTTGAAATACCATGTTCTTCCGAGTTGACAAGAGAGAGGACTGGGGGACTTCACAATCCAGAGCCTCCTGCCAGAACACAGAGCAGAGATGCTGGGGGCTGTAGCTGGCTACAGATATTGTGGAGATGCCAACTCTTATGCAGCACACCATGGTCCCTTTGCTCATTGCTATGCTATAGAGCAGGCTTCAGCTCATCTTTGCCCTCACGCTATTGCTGTTACTGAAGGCTGAAGAAAATGAGGCCTAAAGAGGCAGTCACTTGCCAGTCTTCACAGCTAGTTCTGTACATAGGAGACCAATGCCCAAGTCTGCCAGTGGCCAACTCCTTAGCCCTGGTATGTGTGCTCAGATATGTCTAATGAGCCCAGAACAAGAAACTGGTTAGCCTTCTCTCTTCAGCTCTGGAATCTTAGGAAATTTTATCATCCAAGATCAGTTTTCTCATCTCCAAAATGAGTATAAGGCAGCCTATTTGTATCATATGATAAAAGAAAGTTTGACAAAGGAGCCTCAAGGTCACCAACCTCAGAGTAGATGCCCAAAGTGTGTGTGGGTACATTCGTATGTGCACAAAATTAGCCACAACTTCTGCTAGCTAATCAAGACAAGCATCCTGAATTCCAAAGCATGCCAACCAGGAGTCTAAGAGGTTCTGTTGCTTGCTCCGGATTGGCTTTTGTGTCATTTTTCCTTGCTTGTGCCTGGTCCCTCCACTCTAAAATTTTATAACACAAGTTGAGCCTAAACCAGCACACAGACCTCCAACGATAACCCCTTACCTTCCTTTACAACCACCACTACTCAGTCACGACTTTTCCCAGTGAGCCCGGAGAACACCTCAGAACTGCTCTCAGCTCATACTTCCTAAAGATAAGGTAAGATTCTGTGACAGGCCATGGGTTAAATCACGTGTCTCAGGGGCATGTTTGCTGAGATGCAAAGCCTCTGATACGGGAAGCGAATTAAGCTTGGCAACAAGAAAGGGCATGGTCTTGCAGTGCTTATTGGAGTTCTGTCACCTGGAAGCACAGATAGGCTTATTGTTGCATTGTGTGGTGATTTGGATGAGGATGGTCCTCATAGGTTCATAGATTTGAATAACTGGTCATCAGAGGGTGACACTATTTGAAAGGATTAGTAAGTATGACCTTGTAGGAGGAAGTGTGTTACTGGGGATGCCCATTCCTAGCCCAGTCTCTCTCTCTCTCTCTCTCTCTCTCTCTCTCTCTCTCTCTCTCTCTCTCTCTCTCTCTCTCTCTCCTTCCCTCCTTTCCCTTTCCTTCCTTCCTCTCTTTCCCTCCCTCCCTCCCCCTCTGCCTACAGACCAGGATGTAGCTCTCAGCCTCTGCTCCAGCACCTTCCTGCATGCTGCCATTCTCTCCCTCTACAAAGATAATAGACTAAAGCCCTGAAACTGTAAGCAAGCCCCAATTAAATGCTTTTAAAAATATATGTGTGAGTTGCCATGGTCATGGTGTCTCTTCGCAGCAACAGAACACTGACTCAGACACTTGGATCAAGGTTAGTCTGCTTTACCTCCAGTTGGGTAATAATAGTAAGGCACAGGTTACTTTGCATATACAGATTGAAGGAAAGGGGGCAGTCTGTGTGAAGGAATCACATTTAACCTATTATGTGAGTGAGAATACTGTACAGGAAAATGGATCAGGTAAGCACCCTGACCACAGAGAGTAAATGTCTAAGCTGAGATTTGCCCAAACAATTGAGGGAAACAGTTTAAAGAAAGTTGAGACTCATTTGGCGGGTCATGGTTTCTGGGGTAACACTGCCCAAATGCTTCCCTTTGGAGAGCTTAGAGAGTAGGATCATTGTGGTGGTTTGGATCTGAAATATGTCCGTCCCATGTATACCTGTCATATGTCGAAGACTCAGTCCTCAGCTGGAGGTACAATTTCAAAAGGTAGAAACTTTAAATCAAGCAGTTCTCAGCCTGTGGGTCTCAACTCCTTTGGGATTGCATATCAGCTATCCTGTGTATCAAATATTTACATTGCGATTCATAATAGTAGTATAATTATAGTTATGAAATAGGAATGAAATAATTTTATGGCTGAGGGTGGTAGACACAACATGAGGAACTGTATTAAAGGGTCGCAGTGTTTGGAAGGTTGAGAACCACTGCTTTACATGGAGACTCTCATGGAGGAGGTAGGTCACTGGGAACAGCCTTGGGCGGTTCTACCTGGCACCCTACCTTCTCTTCTTTCCTGACCACCATGAGGTGAGCGTGCTTCGCTCCTCACATACTGCTGCCAATGTGCTGCTGTGCTGTCCCAGAGCATGGTAGCATGAGCCAAAGCCCCTGAGACCATGACCTGAAAGTGAGTCTTACCTTCCATTAAACTGTTTCCCTCAGATAAATACTGGACATTGCCAGAGCCTGTGTTTGAATCTTAGTTCTGTGGCTTCTTAGGAAGTAAAGAAAGCTATTCTGTATTTTCTACCAATGGTGGTTTGAATAAAAATGACCCCCATAGGCTTATAGAGAGTGGCACAATTGGTAGGTGTGGCCTTGTAGCAGTAGGTATGGCCTTGATGGAGGAAGTGTATCACTGGGGCCTTTGAGGTTTCAAATACTCAAGCCAAGCCCAGTGGTTTTCTCTCCTCCTGTTGCCTGCCCATCTAGATATAGAACTCTCAGCTCCTACTCCAGCATCATGTCTGCCTGCAGGCTGCCGTGTTTCCCACCATGATGACAATGGACTAAATGCCTGAACTGTAAGCCAGTCCCAATGAAATGTTTTCCTTTATTAGGGTTACCATGGTCATGGAGTCTCTTGACAGGTATAGATCATTGACTAAGACAGTACTTCTCTTCCCCCATCTAAAGTTAATAATAGAAACTTCCAAAAGTCTTTGTGAGATTTAAGCAAAATAACATTCATGAAGCAAACAATATTCAAACTTTGGATGTTCAATACCTCCAATTCAATAAATAATTACTCATTTCAAACTCTCTAATAATTCTGTTGACTTAGTACTGTTTTTTCTCATTAGTGCAGAAGGAAATGGGGGTGTTTCAGAGTATAAATCCCAAAGTTACCCAGATAACCAAAGGTGGGGAGACTGCAGAGCTCTGGACTACTTAACTTTGTTTCTAGAAGGCAACACACTGTGGCCATGAGCTTTCTAAACAGTTGGATCAGCTGCAGGGCAACAGAAAATCATGTTCTTTGGCGTCTTATGCAATGGACCATATGGACCCTCGAGCTCTTACATAACATGCCCAATGCTAGCAAGAGGAAGTTTAACAACAACACAAAAAACAGATCACATTCACAATAGACCACCATATGTTCCCCTGTTCTCTGACAGCAGCTATCCCTACTCCTACCCACACTCCCACAGAATCCTTCTCCACCAAAACAGACTATTCCTAAGTGACTCAAATGATAGATGGCTTTATAAAAAGAAGCAGGTGTGAGGGCTACACGATTCTTCAAAATAAATTCATTTTATTAACTCCTTGGGAAAGCCTAGAAACCTTTAGCCTGCACTCCTTGGTCTTGCTTAGAGCCTGGGGCTTCTCTGAAGACAGTCTGACCTGGATGACACAGATCACCTCTGTGAGGGAAGCTAAAATGATTCCGATTTCCTTATCCACAAGCCAAACACCTCAGGTTGCTTGGTCATCCCTATATTTGGTCATGAACTCTCTGATGTCATGGTGAGTTCATACTCAGCTCTCGAACTTCGAGTTTGCTGCAGGCTTTCTGGGAGTGGCACTTCTGAAATGGAACATGTCTCCAGAAGGATATTTTGAGCTGTGAGCATTGTACTGGGGAGTCCTTCAACAACTCCAGGCCAGGCTCTACAGTCACCCCTGCTTCTGTGACCCACTCCCCAGTCCTGGGACCAAAGTATTCATATAACTCCACAATACAAATATCATTGTTGATCATTGTGTCCTTGAGCAGCTAAGACAGACTCCACGTTCTCTGTGACTGGTGTGTTCCTATATGCCCACCTTCTTCACCCCCTTGGCACTGTCACCCATTCAACCTCTGGGATCCAGCCCTCTGGGTTTTCTTGTACCTCAAAGTTGGCCCTTCCTCTTTCTTTTGCTCTGCCCACTCGCCCCTCCACTATATAGGCACTCATTCTCCATCTTCCAAACTTAGCTTCCCACAGATGTTCACCAGTCCTGTTTGGCCCCACTTCAGCACCTCTGCTGGAATCATCTTATCTCACGGCTTTTCTTCCCCAGTTTTCAACTCCCAAAACTCAGCAGCTTTCTGAGCACCATGATTTGTGTGTTGCCCCTTTCTCCTGTTCAGTCAACAGGCTCCATGACCAAGACCCTGGAGTAGGAGCTTTTTGTATATTTGTTAGATAAGCAGAAAAAAACAAAAAGGCCAGGGCAGTGCACGGACCAGAGGAAGTACCCCACCACAACTAGTTAGGCAGGAGAAAGACCACAAGATGCTTGACCGCAGCCATAGCTGGGCAAAGGGTTCATGCACTTCAGAATGCATCCTTTTTACAGAGATAATGACTCAGCAGAGCTAGATAACTAAGGAAAAACTAAACTGTCCCAGTGACTTCCAAAACCAGTATCAAAGGCCATCTGTGGTTAGCCATATATGGATTGCTTGTACAGAATGACTGAACACTACAGGAGACCACACTTATAAGGTCCATGTCCTAGGGCCTGGCTCTCTGGATTCACGTTCTTCTAGATATCTCTTTGACTGAGTTCTCCAGTCCAGAAACAAAGACCTCTTCAGGAACTGCATTTTCCTAAAAATATTAATTCATCTCCAATAACTCCTACTAACATCAATACCACAATGTAAAACATTCCAACTTTTAAAAGTCCCACAGTTTTTAGAATTTCAAATACTTTTAAAAGTTCAGTCTCTCTACAATAGAATAGAATCTCTCCTCCTATTTCCCAACCCACCCCCACGGTCATCTATGCACCACAAACCACAGATCTACTTTCTATCACCATAAGTCTACTTGTGCTTTCTAGACTTTTATGCAACAATTTACTTTTTCTTTCTTTCTTTTCACTCACCATGATTCTGAGATTCATCTATGTTAATCTATGAGTAAATTTGGCTCGTTTGTGGTAGCTGAGTAGTATTCAGTTGCATCAACATACTACAATTTAGATAGCCATTCTTCTCTTAATGAATAATCATGTTGTTTCCACTTAACTCTTACAAACATACCTGATAAATACTCATACACAAGTAACTTCGTAAACATTTATTTTTTTCTTAACAGTATACTTTATATCTTATGATACAGCCAAATTGTTTTTCAGAACGGCTGTGCTGTCACAGACTTCCACCCCCAGCTCCTAAATGATCTTACTGTTCTGTGTCCTTACCTATCTCTGTAGCTTGGTCTCACTACCCTCAGCCATTCTGATGGCTGTGGAGTGGCCTTTCACTTGGTTTTAATTCCATTTCTCGCAGGGATGCTGAACACCCTTCCATGTGCTTACGGTCTCGCCATGTATTTTTTAGGTTGAGTATCAGTAGTAATCTTCAGGCAGTTTCTTCTGAGTGTTAAGACTTAGTTGTACATTCTCTATGCAGGTTACCCATCAGATAGATATATGATCTACACATATCCTCTCTCACTCTGTGGCTCGTTTTATCTCTCTCTCTCTCTCTCTCTCTTTTTAAAATTTTCTCATTTCCCCATTAATTTGTTTATTTACTTTACATCCCAATCACAACCCCTCCTCTCTTCCCAGTCCCCTGTAACACAGTTCCTCCCCCATCCCCCCTACCCTTCACGGTACCCCTCGGTACCAACTCATCTTGGCACCTCAAGTCACTACAGGACTAGGCACATCCTCTCCCACTGAGGCCAGACCAGGCAGCCCAGATAGGGAAACAGGATCCACAGGCAGGCAACAGAGTCTGGGACAGCCCTCACTCAAGTTGTTGGAGGATCCACATAAATAGAAAGCAGTACATTTGCTACGTATGTGCTGCGGGCCTAGATCCAGTCCTTGTATGTCCTTTGATTGATGGTTCCATCTCTGGAAGCAAACCACCACCACCTCACCCCACCCTACCCCCAAGTCAACTAACATCCAGGTGGTTAGTTGACTCTGTTGGTTTTCTTGTGGTGTCCCTGTCTCCTCTGGATTCCTGAACCCTTCCCTCAACTCTTCCACAAGACTTCCCAAGCTGAGTCTAATGTTTGGCTCTGGGTCTCTGCATCTGTTTCAGTCAGCTTCCGGCTAGAGTCTCTCAGAGGACAGTTATGCTAGGCTCCTGTCTGCAAGCATAACAGAATTATCATTAATAGTATCATGGATTTGTTCTTGCCTGTGGGATGGATCTCAATGGGCCAGTCATTGCTTGGCCATGGCCTCAGTCTCTGTAACATCTTTGTTTCTGCACTTCTTGTAGATAGGACAAATTTTGGGCTGAAGGTTTTGTGGGTGGGTTGATGTCCTTATCCCTCCTCTGGGAGTCCTTTCTTAATAGCATATTTTTTTTTAAAAAAAAATAAGTTTTGAAATTTGTATGAGGTCAAATTCATTAATTTGTTCTCTCAGTGGTGCTTTTGGTGTTATCGCTAAACTTCTTGACTCTAGAAGTTTTATACTTTTATTTTCATGCATTTTGAGTCAAAGTAAGGTATAGATCAAGGTTAAACATTTTCACACATAGATTATCCAATTATTCTAATACCATGTGCTGAAACAATTTTGCTGTATCTTCTAACTTGCCTTTAAAAATACTTTCATTAAAAATTAATTTCTGCAAGCACAATATAGCATTAATAGTGTCAGGAATTGGTGTCCACCCATGGGATTGATCCCTAGTTGGGCTAGTCACTGGTCAGCTGTTCCTTCAGTCTCTGCTCTATTTTTATCCCCAAATTTCCTTTAGATGGGAGAAATTTGGTTGAAAGTTCTGTAGGTAGATTGGTGTCCCCAACCCTCCATTAGAAGTCCTGCCTGACCACTGAAGGTGGTCTCTTCAGGTTCCATATCCCTGCTGTTGGACATTTTGGCTAAGGTCACTCAGTGAGTTCTGGGAAGCTTCCCCATCCCAACTCTTTGGGAATTTCTAGACGTTTTCCCCACCCCCTATCCCCTGAGCAGCTCCATATTTCCATTCATTCCCCCTGGCTCTCTGGGTTTCTCATCTGCCTCCCCCCCCCCCATACCTGATCCTGTCCCCCATTCCTCTCACCCTTCCCTCTCCCACAGAGGTCCCTCCCTCTCTCTGCCTTCCATGATCATTTTGTTCCCCCTTCTAAATAAAATGTAAGCATCCTCTGAGAGGCTCTACCCAGCAGCTGACAGAGACAGATGCAGATACTCATAGCCAAGTACTGGACAGAGGTCAGGGACCCCTGAAAGAGTTAGGGGAAGGATTGAAAGAACTAAGGGGGATGGCAACCCCATAGGAAGACTAACAGTCAGCTAACCTGGACCCCTGAGAGCTTTGAGAGTCTGAGGCACCAACCAAAGAGCATACAGGGACTGGTCCAAGGCCCCTGACACATATGTGGCAGAGTGCTAACTTGTCTGGCCTCAGTGGGAGAGTATACACTAATCCTGTAGAGACTTAATACCCCAGGGTGGAGGAATACCTAGGGCAGGGCACCCTCTCAGAGGAGATGTGAAGTGGGGATGGGGGAAGAACTCTATGAAGGAGGACTGTGAGGGGGCAACATTTGGGATGTAAATAAATAATTAATTAATAAAAAATAAAAACAAAATTCTGAAGGAAAAAATTAATTTCTGGGATTGGAAGGATGTCTCAGGTGTTAAGAACACTGCTGTCCTTACATACGACTGGAGTTTGGTTCCCAGCACCAGAATGGAGTGGTGTGGCTCCATTGATCTCAAGCACTAGTGAACTGAGTATCTTCTCCTGACTTTTGTCAGCACCTACATGTACACACACACACACACACACGTATACAGTTGCTCATATGTAGGTAGCTTTGTTTTCTGTTCTGTTTGTTTCTGAGTTTGTCTATCGTTTTCAACCAATCCCACACTATTCTGCAGCTGTGTATGTGGGTGAGCATGTGGGGATGCTCTAATAGAATGTATGCCAATGTCTTCTTTCAGTATAACGTAAACATTCAGTGTTTCATCATTAAGCGTGATATTGGGTATAGGTTTCTCATAGATTTCTCTTTACTAATTAGTTTGATAATTAAATGTTTAGTGCATTAAACTTTTAGTAAGTACTGCATTAATGAAGTGACACAAGTTTGAATATTTTTATTTTCCTTCAGTCAAAATACTTTATAATTTCTCTGTGATTTCTTCTTTCCCCCATATGTTACAAATACGATTGTGATCACGATGTTTCCTCTAATCCTTGGGGGTGCTATCTCCCCAGCATGGGGAGGCTTCTGCCTGGGCACATGGGCTGACCAGAGTCCTCTACAGTCTTCAGGCTCTGCTATCTGTTTGGCCCTGTCCTGTCCAGCCTTCTGCCCTGCATATTCTCTTTGTCTTTGTCTCTATGAACAGTTTTATCCAACCCTGCTGGGACTGCCTGGGTTCATTCACAGGACACAGCCTGGAAATTCTCCAGGTCATTAGGCTGTGGGTAGAGTTTCTCTCATGTATTCTATGTCATTTGGGGATTGCTGTCCTTCACTGTTTTATGTCAGTGCTCTGAATCAGTGGACTGCTGTTTTGTCTGGTGTGTGTGTGTGTGTGTGTGTGTGTGTGTGTGTGTGTGTGTGTGTGTGTTTCATTACACAATCTACTCAGCTTTGTTGGTTCTGTCTGTAGTTTTCTGATATTAAGAATGTCTGTTTGTTCTAGTAGTTACTGGTTTAATTCTATCTTTAAATAACATCTTCCTCTATATTTTTTTTTGTACAATACCTACTAGTTCACTATTACGAGTCATGGAACAGTTGAGGTGTTCATCTTTCTCTCGTTTCTCTTCTTACTAAACGGATTTCAGTCAACATGTTTCTTAGTGTATATATTTGTGTATAAATTGTTATGTGGTTAAAGTTGTAGTTCTTTTATTTGTATTTTATGTATTTGTCCTCAATTCTTATTGAGTCTATGGTATAACTTTCGGGTACAACAAGCTGAAAAAAAATGCTGGTTCAAGTATTCAAGTATTGAATTCAAGTATTGGCATTGCAAGTCTCCAGAGCATCACCCTGGTAAGTAAAGATACACACTTGAGCTTTCATTCCACAATTCTCAGCTGTTCTCCAACGTTGGCGTCACTCTTTCACCTATCACAGTGCATTTGCTTGAATGAGAGTGTCCTCTAGAGGCTTGTATATTTGAATGTTTGATCCCTATTTGGTGGAATTGTTGGGAAAGACTAAAAGGTGTGGCCTTATTGGAGGAGGTGTGTCACTGGGCATTGGGCTTTGAGGCTTCAAAAGTCTGTACCATTCCCAACCTAATGCTTATGGATCAGATGTAAATTCTCAGTTACTTCTCTAGTGCCATACCTGCCTGACTGCTGTCATGTTTCCTGCCATAATAGCTATGGACTCTTCTATTGTCTACAGCCATGAGCTTCCAGATTACATTCTTGTTGCCTCTGCTGTGTGTTTTGTCATGGCAATACAAAAGTAACTAACACACTCTATCAGTTTCCTAATCTATAAAAGGGGTTGATAAGGGGTTGGAACACACCAACTATTCTTCCAGGGAACCTGGGTTCAATCCCTAGGACCAACATGGTGGCTAACAATCATCCATAACTCCAGTCTCAGGGGATTTAACTCCATGCTATAGTTTCACATAAACTACATGAATGTGGTACAGAGACATACATGCAGGCAAAACTCAAGCACATATAAAGTAAAAATAAAGAGCTTAAAAAATTTTAAGTAGGGTAACAAGATCTTTTTTCAATTGTTCTGGAGCTGGAGCATTATAGTAAAATGCTTATTATAATAAAATGCAATGTGTAGAAAGTACTCAGGAAAATTATAGTTACTATTAGTAAAAATTAAAATGGAAATTTTTGTAACATATCCACCCATTAGCACTATGCTAATGGCCTTCATTCCTGTTTCTCTTAATTGTCACAAAGAATCTGGGGCACACTCATGTCATTTGCAGCATGGGGACAGTAAGAGTATAAGAGGTTAAGAACCCAAGCAAAGTCCACCTGGCACACAAATAAAAGTGGCAAGGTTAAGACTGAAATAGATCCAAGATCAGCTACTACTGCTTTGCAGCTGCCCTTATTAAGCTGAATATTGGCCTAGTAATAAGAAAACACACACACACACAGACGCATGGACACATATGTGTACACAAATATTCAAGTACATTAACTTTATTCTGAGAACAAACTTGGGCTTAAAGCTGTGTGCAGACAGGATACATCTGGACAAATATAGCATGCCTGTTTTTCCTAACCCTAGGTTCACAGCCTGGCTTTCAGACAAGGTACATATAGAGAACTTCCTGGATAGAGTCCAAGAAGAGGAGAGAGTGGGAAGGGCTGGCTCAGTGGCCTGCAGTAGCATCCAGCACATCTAGTTTAGCCTGATCGTGGGGGTAAGTCAAAGGATCACAGCATAGACATATCTGGTCTATTCAGCGCTTTACAGTTTCCAAAGCTGTTCACCTCCATGCCCTCCTCTACTTTCCTTAACAGCTGAAGAAATAGTGACTGGAAAAGGTGATAGCAATCCCCAACCTCTCAGTGGTTTGTCTAGAGCTTTACCCAAGATCTGATTTTGATTTCATAGAGGATATTTGACCTTCTACTTTTCTGAAGAGGGCACAACTATAAGACAAATGTCAACATTTGACTAGATACTACATGCCCTCAGCACTATAAAATGACCTGTAACAGATATATCCTACAGGCTGACCTTTGTTTTGTAGCCATTTGTTTAGGAGTTCACTGGATTCTAAGCTCCATATGGAGCAGTGAGATACTCAAAGGACTTACAATGTGTGAAATAAAGGAGACAGACTCATGTCACATGTTCCAATTTCGTAGGGAAAAAGCTAAAATAAGAACATTTGGGGTGTGATGGCATCCCTCCACTTCACCTATGGGATTTGGAAAAGTGTCCCAGAAAGAAGCCACAGGTGCCAAAGGAGTAGGATCTGACATTGATGAAGGTATAGATACACATCAAAATCTTGATATGCATATAATTTCAGCATTATTAAAGAAAATTTTTATTTTTTATACCAAAAAAGTGAGTGTTCTTTATTTTTACATGAAGAATGAAATCTTGATTGAATATCTGGTACTAAAGGATATGAAACTTTTTCAATGTGCTTTCGAGTTGATCTACATTTTAATTTTATGTTAATGAATACTGATAATCCTGCTTCACATAAATACATAGTACAAAATGATAAAAGCAAGTTTAGGGCCACTTCAGAAATTGTTGAAAATCCCTTCCTTAATCTCAACCCAAAATATACTGAATGAGTTTTTTCTTACTCAAGTCAGGAGTTTTAGGGTCAAACACTGAAACTCAAGATAACTCAAATGTATACCATGCTGAAGAATGATGATAGAAAAAATATTAAATCTTGTTTTTCATAATTAAACCACTATGTTTCTACAAGAGCACAAAAAGTTTGTACATGAAGAAACACCTAAAATTTATAACATATAGTAGTCTTAAATCTGAGCTGAAATGTTTCAGGGAGCAATTGATGGTGTTGGGGTGAAAGCATAGTGCAAAGTGTGTAGGTTCTGTGTTCAGAACCAAGGCTTCGGTGAAGTCATGTCATACAACATAGGCCAGAACAGCAAGAAACTCTCAGATTCATCATGCATTTGATTTTGAATTAACTTTTGTACATTCAAAAAAATGTTTCTTGTTGCTGGATTTTGTTTTGGTATTTGGGGTATTTGGTATTTGGAAAGTGAGTGTGGGATTTCTCAGTTATGTAGCCTAACAAGGACTCATATGTGGATCACGGTCCGGAGTTTAAAACGTTTGACCAAGGGCTGGAGAGATGGCTCAGCAGTTAAGAGCACTGACTGCCCTTCCAGAGGTTGTGAGTTCAATTCCCAGCAACCACATAGTGGCTCACAACCATCTAAAATGAGATCATGGGCCCTCTTCTGGCATGCAGGTGTACATCCAGCTACTCATACATTAAGTAAAAAACTCTATTAAAAAAAAAAAACGTTTGACCAAAATGGACTAACAGAAGAGGGCCGTGAAGAGGCTGTTCAAGGTGGAAGCCCACACAGAGTGTGGGTGATGGACCTGGGATACACTGTTCTACCTTACCCAGAAGCTCAACACACCCAGGCCTTGAGTGGTCAAAAGTATGTCCTAGGACACCTAGAAAACCCTCTCTCAAACCCTGGAAGAAAAAGTTGAGTTCCATAATGAATAACGTCTAAGCTGGCGTTGTAAGCTTCCTGTCTCCACTGCTCACTTTTGGACAAGATGCCTAGCCACTCTGTGCCTTAATTTCCTTATCTGGGAAGTAAAGATAGTAATAAAACCTATATCTTTTACTTATTGCTGGAGATGAAATGATTCAATGCATATAAAGCACTCCATACCATATCTGCTTTTAATTAAGCAAGCAATAAAAGTAGGCTTGTATTGTGCATACACCCATTTTCTATTGGGGAATCATATGTTTTATGACTCTAAATGACTAGTCAGGTTGTTCCTTGGGGGCAGATACTCTGTGCCAACAGAGGGCCTAGGATGAAGCAGGCTTTCAGTAAATTTTTGTTGAACGAGTAGAAGATGGCAGTGCAGATGCATTTGAGATGTAGCAATTAAATCACGCGTCACTGGCTCACTGAACAACCACTAGGCAAAGGGTAAAGAAGAGGAATAAAATGGATCTGGGCTTCCTGAAATGGGTCTTACATGGCAAAGGTAGGGGAGGTAAGAAAAGAAACTGGTTCATTCAGATATAACCAGCCAACCTGGACAAGTGCAAACCTATAGCAACCAAGGAAGCAGAGAATTTCAGCAGGTCTGCAAGAGTGCAAGCTTCGTTCACAATTCACATAACCTGCCTGTCTATGTCTGTGCCGTGAATACCAACCATAGAAGTAGGACCAGAGTAACAGTTGTCAGATGAGGAAATGAAGGATTGAAGAAAGCTTTCTTGTAGGTGACAGGGTATCATGACTGCTTTTATTTTCAATGACTAGATATCTGTGGGGGTGAAAGAAGAGAAGAAAGGAAATCATCATTAGAGATTTAAAGAAAAGCTAGTAACCAGTCTTGCAAGTGAGCAAACACCAGAGTCCTCTTCCTTTCTTTTCCCTTTCCTGACATATCAGGATATTTCTATGATCCACAGCTTCGTAATCACACCTCAAATTGCTAAGAAAGATGACTAAAGGTTTGGCAGAGTGTACACACACACACACACACAGAGAGAGAGAGAGAGAGAGAGAGAGAGAGAGAGAGAGAGAGAGAGAGAGACAGAGACAGAGACAGAGACAGAGACAGAGAGATATTAAGGAATCTAAGAGATGAAATGCCTGGTGGTCAGGGATAGCCAACCAAAGTCCTTCATGTTTAATCCTATCTCAAACACTGGCTTCTCAGAAAATATGTTCTTTAGGCAGGACATGTGTAAGACTGGCACCTGTGTAGGATTGGTGGATGATGGATCATGTAAAAGATGGTGATCCCATGAGACTGTTTTGTTTAGAGACAACATTGTAGCTGGCTTAGCTTGTATAATTTTATAGTCGTCACATAACCACTAAACCACCTAATGACACATTTCTACCACACAGCCGCTCATTAGGTCACACACAACTGTGTTCAGGACAGACTTGTCTGAATAGCTCCTGTTTGAAATTAATATGCTCTCCTTCAGTTCAACCTCAGGAGGCTGGCTTTATTATAGCTCTTGTATTAAGAGGGGACACAGTCCATCATGGTGAGAAAAACATGACAAAGCTTCTAGACCATCTTGGGGAAGGCACGGTGCCAAGAGCTGGGGCAACTGGTCAGTCTATGGCAGTAAGGAAGCAGAGAGAAGGCAGGAAGTGAGATTGGACTATAAAACTTCAAGACCTGCCTCCCTGACCCACAGCCTCTATCAAAGGTCAATCTCCAGAAGATCCCATGACCATCAGAGCAGCACTGGCTGATGAATAAGTATTCAGATACATGAGCCTAGGGGGAAATTTCACATCCAAGCCACACTAGGACCAGAGGAGCACATATAATAAGAATGTCCATAATAAATTAAATGATTACTACTTCAAACATCCAGTGAGTGTTGTATATTGCCAAATGCTTGAAACACAGTAAAAGAGAGGAAAAGTGAGCTTCAGAAGAGTTGAGGTGGCAGTGGTCAAGTATGTGAGTAGCTGGGGTCTGGATCCCAGCTTGTCTGACTCCTAAGACTATATATAAACTCTTAGCCATGCATTTCCCCTCGGCTGCTTGGAATTTGAGGCTGGCAAAGTTTAAGATCATCTGAAACTCCTAGTGGAAGCCAAGATGCATGCTCTATCTGCAGAGATGAGAGTACCCTGTTTAGATGCCTTTACCAGTCCAAAAGAACCAGAAGGCTGCTGAGCAGGGACCAGAAGGCTGCACTCCGGAGAACTAGACTCAACGTCACTCTGCCACTTGCTGGCTTGCAGCCTCCAGTGAATCACTTAAATCCTATGGGCCCTGTGTTTACTCCTTCTTCATGTTCTGCTCCTGCAAAACACTGTTTAAAACGCAGAATAGAGGCTTTTTCTAAATAGCCTCTTGGTACTCGGAATTTATTTCTCTAAATATTTTTTTCTGATTAAAAAGTGATGGTTACAAGAAAAGGCAACTTTGTTAAAGTGGTACAGACTTGCCAAAGAAACAGAAGAAAAAAGCCTGATTCTCTCTAATATTAAAATATTACAGTTGAAAAATCTGAATTTCAAAAAGCATGGAAGAGGCTTCACATGACTGTTGATGTTTTCCAGGGGCAGTGACCTGTCTTGAACTTACTTGGCTTTCCTCTGGAAGTCACTTGTATTCCTGCTTGTTCTTTAGGGTTCAAATATAATGTGAATGATGGATTACAGGCCCTTCTATTCTTCTGAAGGCTGAAAATAACATAAAAGCCTCTTGGGGAATTTTTTTCCTTATCAAATAATTCACTCAACAAACTCTAGCTGAAGGCAGGCTGTGCCCAGGGCTGTGTGCAGAGATACGTTGTTCTCTATAGGCCTCTGTGAAGAAGACTTAGGCCCAGCCCACAAAAAAGGCAAAGAGTTTGTAAGGGGACCCAGGAGAAATGTCAGCCCTGTCCCAGAGGAGGTGAAAAGACTGTGTCTTGAAGTGTGAATTGGGATTTCACTGACGGCCCAGTGTAGATAGGCCATGACCTGAACAGCTTTTGCTTCATCTCCCACTATGAGTGCACTGAGAGATAGCTTCCAGCAGCCAACCCAGGGCACGTGGCAAGAAAAGGAACCCAGTGGTAGTTACAGCATAACTGGATATAAACTGCCACACCTGAAGGAAGCACACCACATGGCCACCTGATTCCATGCTAAGGTTTTAGAGTTATGAAGAATGGGTCTCAGTCCCATTCCATATACACTGAAATCACTGATGAAACGGTCAGCGTCCTGGGAAAAGAAATTTCCTGACCTAGTTGCCAGCTTCCTGTATCCCTCTTGAACATTGGCATAGCATTCTGGAAACAGTGTTCTAAGTAAGGTATGCATCCCTGTAACTATCCTCCAGTCAGTTTAGAAGCAACATGAGACTTCTCAAACCACTCTGACACTCAACTTCATGTGCCTGGGGACACACGGGGTGCCTTAGTTCTTAGCATTTCTCCTTGATATAGGTTCACTTGTTCGGTTGGACCAGGCTGCCCCTTTTCTTGAAGGGGAATGTTTGGAGAAGTCTTGAGAGTACAAGAGCAAACTCAATAAGACTTAAGACACAATTAATACTTTTATCCTTAAAGTATGGTAGCAGCATGCCGTAGGCCAGGAACAGCACGTAAGAGTCATAGATGCTGGAACCGTGTTGGCAATATAGAGAAGATGAAGCTAAAATGGAGAGCTGGAACCAGATCACAGAGGGCACTGAATGTCATCTTCAATGAGTTTGGACTCACCCGGTTGGCAATAGTGTGCCTATAGAACTTACTGTTCAAAAGGATATTTGATTATGTGATTTGGGGAAGGGGTGATCAGGGGGTATGAGAAAAAAATAAATAAAACTAGGAAAAGACAGAAGGCATGAAAACAACTTCCCTGTTTAGTTTTGTGGTCTCACTTTGCTTATCCTTCTTGTTAATGCTGTCTGTTCCCTTCCACACCCCCAAATGCCACCATTAACAAATTGTATCTCAGTGGACACACATGAAAAGCTTGAAGTCCAGTCCAATCCCAGCCAAGGTAGCACTGGAAACCTTTAACACACCACAGCAGGTCCAGGCTCTTTGGAGGTAAGATGCCAGCTCCTGTATTCTGAGCAACCTATCCTGAAAAATCCCTGCACACTTGTTCTCCCTGTTGAAGAGTGTATTGTCTTCCTTCCATGAGCTCTCACCCTGACCACAGCTGCCTGGGGCCCAAGTCAAAGCCAAGAAACTAATGCAAAGGTAGCAGCTTGGCCTTTTGGGCTATTCAGAACATCAATACAAGACAGGCTTGAAAGATAAGAGTCTGCGTCCTCAGATCTCTGAACAAGCTTGTGTTCTAAAGGAGTCCTGCAGGTGGCTGACAAATGAGTGGCAGGATCTTTGGCCTCAGACCTTATTTCTTCAGCTGTAGAACGGGAGTCGCAAAAGTCCTTTCTCTCAGAGGGAACAGGGCAGTGATGATCCTTGGCACAGTGCCAGGTACCAGAACCTGCTCAGCAAACACTGTAAACTGCTATAGGTATTGTAAGCTCCTGAGAGCCAATGGCTGAGTTCTCTGCTTCCTGTTCCTTCTCTCTGTGACTCTAAACTTGGAATTCAGGGCAGTACAAGTCCCACAGATATATGATTGATTGCTAATGGAATTTAATCTACTTCTGAGGGGTGTCATCTTCAGTGGGGAAGATGAATCCCACTGAAGATGACGCCCCTCAGAGGTGAAGGGACAAAGATAAGACCAAATGTGAAGATTCAGGCAGACCCAGGTTGGAACCACCTCTCTGAGGTCTAGCCATGTTTTTGATTCTCCCACTGGTACTGTTCCTCTTTCTGTCCCTGTAACACCCAAGATCTCAGCCTGTCCTCATTCACTGAGCCTCTCTCTGTCAGTTGTAAGTTCAGAGCACTTACTGCCCATCCATCCTGTACTGATCGCAACTCTACAAGCTGTCAGTGTTGCTGAAATCCACCTTCTGTATTAGGGAGATGAAGGGCAGAGAGGTAAAATCAAGAATCCCAGCCTTCCAACCAGTAAAACTCAGAACTAAACCCAGGAAGTTGTGGTCCTAAGGCTGTGAACCACACAGGTTCAGCTATGTAGGGCTTCTTAGGGGAGGCACAATACAAACAGAGACATGGCAGCAACAAACGTGTACAGCCTGGGCATCAGGCAGTAGAAGAGGGGTGGAGGTGGTGGAGGTGGATCAGAAAGTCTCCTGGAGCAGACAGTGGCCTTCTTCTGGCACCCAGACTTGACTATATTTTCTCCAGGTTGATGAGCTGGGGAGGGGGAGGGTGGAGGGGGGGGTGGGAGGAAGGGAGACTATGCAAAGGAAAGGAGGTACCTTTGCTGAGGCAAACAGGTGGGACCCTGCTGGGGTGGGGTGTGGTCACTCAAAGGAGAGCAAGGTGTGTGACACTTAGGGTAAAGAGGCAGGAGGATCACAGTTCAAGTCTGAGAATTGGAGAGATGACTCAGCAGGTTAGAGCTCTTGCTCATCTCCAGAGTGGATCTCCGGGAGGACCTGTGTTCTCTCAGCAACCACCATAGGGCATGTAACAGCCTCTAATTCCAGTTCCCATCTTTTGAACTCCTTGGGCACCCACACACATGTGAACATGCTTATTCATCCTTACACACACACACACACACACGGGGGGGGGGGGGCCGGGGGCATTGGTTTATTTAAGGAGTTCAAGGCTATTCCCAGCTACTTGGTGAGTTAGAGTCTAGTCTAGGCTATACAAGACCAAGTCTCAAAGAGGGAGAAAGAAATTAGATACTGACCCAGAGTATGAGGTGAGACAATTACTTCTAGAAGCCTCGGAGTCCTCACCTATACAGTGGGCATAATGCCTGCTTTACAAGTTTCTTTAAATGAGACGCACGGATACATCCTGACTCGACGCTATTCTTTATTCACCTCATAAAACTACTTCCCTCAATAAAAGTTTTTAAAAGAGCATATTTTTACATATGCTCCCAGAAGCACTAAGAATCTATCTCATGATTAGTCATACGCCATAACAATATAATTAATAATAATGTTAATTACTGCTGATTGAAGGCATTAAGTGCTTAATATGTATAATCTATATATCTAATCTAACCCTCAGAGCGTATCTAAAGATAAGTATCATTACTCCCATTTTATGGGTGAGGATAATGAGACAGAGAAGTTAGGAAATGTACACAGGTCATCCGCTGGGTAGGGATAGGTCTGGCCTTTCAGAAAAAAAAAAAAAAAAATATGCATCTACAAAAAGGCCAGAGTGGGGAATGCCCTGAGTTTGGAGTTCACGTTGGTTTTGGCGATCTCCCTCTGTTTCTTTCTCAGAAAGAAAGCAAACATTTTAAATGTCCACCGAGGGAAGGGCAGCCTTACAGATGAGGAAGAGGGGTCGGAGCGCAGGCTCCCCAAGCAGCCCAGGACCGCTGCTGTCCTGCGGAGACGCCAGGTCCCTGCTCTGCCCCTTCCCACCGTGGGTGGCTCCCAGCGGCAGGGAATCACATTATCTGTTGGGAAGGCGTCCAGCACCCTCCTCCCGCCAGCCTGTGTTTGCTCAAGGCCTAGCTCTTCAGAAACTGAAACCAGCAGCCCGGGCTGCCAGCAAGAGGACGCCCGCGGGCTCTGCCCAGGCTTTACCTTCTATGGGGAGGCCCGCAGCGGGCGGAGCGAGCCGGCGCCGCTGACGTGGCCGCCCTGCCCTCGCCCCGGGTGCCCGCCTCCTCCGCGCCGGGTGTGGGAGCGCGGGGCTGGGAGGGCTCAGTGCGCGGGCGTGAGAGAGCAGGAGCAGCCAGCGTCTGGTGCGGGAGGCTGGGGTGCCGAAGCGCGGGCGGGGCTGGCGGTGGCGGGCGGGGAGCCCGGGGCGAGCAGTGGAAGGCAGGCGAACAGAACGTGGGTCTTAGCGCTAGGAGAACAGAAAGAAACTAATGTCTGGTCTTTATATTTGGTGACATGGACCGAGCCTAGTACCCAAGAAGCACTCAGGACATGGTGACAGTGTTACTGTCCTTGCCCATCCGATAGGGGGACACCGTGCCCTGTGAGTTTATGAACTTTCTTCCTTCACCATGTTTAGGCACCGACTGAAGGAGATCAGGAGATCGGAGATGGATGAGAATGGATTGGGACTCAAACTTGCTGTCTCCCAACACTGATGTGATGGCCTCAGAAATTTTGAGCAGGACAGCAGCTGAATTAGAATCCAGAAGGCAAACTTAGAAAAGCACTTTGTAAACCGCTGATTTAAGACAAAGGTCTCTTTCACCTTCAGAGTTCCTTCCTCCATGTCCTCTTACTAACACGGTTCGAGCTACTTACCAAAGTAAATACACCCTCAATTTGCTTCCTAAATAATTAATCAAAACCCAGACATCACTCAACACATTTTCAGTACATAGTCACTGGATAATGTCTAAGAACCAGTTGTGACCAGGTGCCGTGCTGGGCACTCAGGGGGTGTCAAAGGAGATAGACAAAGGCTATGTCCTCATAGAGTACCCAGACTGTTGGACACAGAAAGCAAACAACTCAGATATTGACGTCCAACTAACAAAAGATACAGGTGTTTCTACAGTGAACAGGTAATGTTTTCAGTCAAAAGTAAGCAAAGGTGATGTGTCTTTCTTCTCTGTGGCCTCTTAAGTTGAGAGAGAATCTTGCCTCTGTACATGAACACACACACACACACACACACACACACACACCCCACAGTATTCTTTTATAAATCTAGAAAGTCCAAGTTCCTGAGATTAGTAGTGTAAGGCTGCATGAAGAAAGCCTACAGAAAGACTCTATGGCTTGACTCCTGTTAATGTGGCCCTCCTCAAAGAAACCCCTAACAGATGTCCCACACTCAGTTCTCAGTGAGTAAGAGGATAGGGTTTGAATCCAGGTTATAAGAGTTGACTTCAAGGCTTTTCTTAGCAGACCTCTGACCATGGGCCAAGTACTTGACCTCTGTGTGCCTATGTTCCTGATCTGTAAGGTGTCCTGGATAATACCTAGTTCACAGAATTCTAGGCATTAGAGACGGTGCTTTAAGCAGGTGGCAGGCATTTGGTGTGTGCACAGCAATGCTGTAGTGCTCTCTGTCTAGAGAAACTTGCCTCTCCCTTTCTCTGCTTGGAGAGCATGTATTTATAGTCCAAAGTCACCTCCTCTCTGGAACCTTCCTTGCTTTATTGGCAAGGTAATTGGATGCTTTGTCTTCTATGTTCCCATCTCTTTCATAGTACCTCAGAGGACCCTTCATGCTGCAATAAGGTTTTCTAGTGTTATCTAAGTGTTTTCCTTCATTATTCGACTACAGGTTCTTAAAGGGCAGGGGCTACATACAATTTACTCCATCTCTAAGAAACCAGGCGGTCCCCAGAGCAGAGTAAGCACTTGACACCGTCTCGAGTTAGTGGGTGGGTGGGAGAACGGGTAGGTGGATTGATGATGCTGGATGGATGATAGGGGAAGTAATCCTCCCAGGATTGTGATGGATGGATGATAGGGGAAGTAATCCTCCCAGGATTGTGAAATCCGAGTCCAGAGTTTGTGTTTAGTTTATGTGGAGGATATTACATTTTTGAGTCTCTGGTTTGCCATCTGGATCTTGGAATAAAAGCACTATATTTGGGGGTCAGAAGTATACATGACAGCACACAGGCAAAGACTCTCCAGAGTCAGTGCTTGGGCCCTCGTCCCAGCCCTACCCCCTAGTAATAGGATGATCTTTGACCAGTTCTTAACCTTGCTACAATGAAGAAGGAAAAACACACTAATGGGCTGTTCAGAAAATCAAGAGATATTCTTTGTAAAAAGCCTGGGGCACGGGGTATATATTCAGAAATAAAAATTACCTCCCTTCCACACCTACCCCCTTGTCTGTTCTCCAGACACATAGGCCTGGACGCTCAGTACCCAAGACAGCTGTTCAAATGCCATATTTTGCTCCGAGTGACTAATGCCACTTAAGCCAAGGTTGGAAAGCTGACTCCAGAACCAAGTTTAAACTTGAGTGCTGAGTTAGAAGCAGGGAATGTGGCTGACTGGTTGATTTAATTAATAAGGACACTTTTGAAAGAGAGCACTTTTAAAACCAACAAACATTCCAAGGAAATTGAAAGCAAAAGCTAATCCATGATTTCATGTGTGGGTTTCTCGTGTGACTGAGAGAGTCCTTATGTAAAAGTATGAATAATAAATCGTCCAAAGCCACGTGAGTGTTTCTCAAACTCTTAAGAGCAGTGGTTAGAATTGGCTTTGGAATCAATTAGCCAGTTAATTGGGGAGCAACGTTGTAACAAATCTTAACTGTCCTTCTGCTCTATTGTAATATATTCTAATAAACTGTTCAAATTTCTCCATGGTACACATATCAGTTACTAAGCCAACAGTTATGGCAGAGAAAGGGCTAGAAGATACCTCTATATTGGACCTAGAATGTTACCACATCACACACGAACCCCGCCCCGTCACCCCCCACATTCTTACTCTGATTTTGAAAAGGCTGAAATGGGAACACCCAGGGCCTTGGGGACTGAGCTTGCTTATGGCTCAGCCAGGGAACACTTGACAGCAGAACCCAGAGAGGAAACCTGAGAGTGCAGGACCCAGAGGTGCCCTCCAAGAGGGCAGGAATCTTATTAGCAAAACCAAGCACCCTGCCAAGGAGGGTATGTGTCTGAATACCCAGAGAAAATAGGATACAACTCACTTTAATGTCAGACCTCCAAAACTTGTGGGGTTACTTGCATTTCCACTTTTTTTCTTTTTCAAATCCCCAGCCTGACCAATGCCTGTTTCTACAATCCCCTCCTGAAAATTACCTTCGAAGCCCCTGTCAGAGAGCTAGTTTCCCTCCTTTCCCCTATATGCTTAATAGTACATAGTGTTCCCACTGGGAGCTCACTTCAAGTTACTTAATGATTTGCTGTCCAGTTTCCTTCATCTCCTCCAGCTTCCTCCTTTTCTACGTGTTCATGGAGAAGTAATTGGCCCATATTAAACCACGAGTGCTTGGGGAGTTTAGTCTGAGATGCAGACCTGTGGAAGCTTCCCCACCACCCAGACAGCCAACATTTTCATAGCCTCGATTTTTTTTTCAGGCCTTTGTACATTTTTCTCCTGTCTCCCTTCAGCAAATAAGCACTTGCCTGCTTTCTGTCATTTTTCTGTAGATCAGCTTCCATTTTGTATAAGTGGAATTATGCCATATAGACACTTTGACTAGCTTCTTTCTCTGAGCAGAGTTGTGTTGGCACACCAGTGTCAACCTTCTGCTTCTTTGGTCTGTGGATTTTCTTGAGGGGCAAGATCTGGGCCCATCTATAACACAGACCAATGCTGAGGTATGGACGTCTGTGCGGAAGACTCTAATGGTTAGGAAGAGGTTGGGATTTGCTGCCAGAATATATATTCCGTCGTCCCAGCCCCCATTGCTTGTAGCTGTGAATTCGGGAGATACTCAATTGCTTTTGGACCCTCAGTTTCCTCTACTGGGAATTGGGGTGATGATAAAGCTCTTTTCTCTGAGAGAGTTTGTGAAACTCCACTGAGCCAGGAGATAAAGTGCTCTGTAAACTGTGAAAGGTCAACTCTGGGCAGGGATTAGGCCTGGATCAAGCCAACACCACACTGGGAATGCCCCAGCTCCCAGCGATATTTAAAGAAAGCCTTGTCATCCAGGGAAGCTGCATGCATTTGTCAATCCTCACAGAAGCAACCAATAGGGGCTGTGCCTGGTGTCCTTTTAATCTTGGCCCCATCTCTAAAATGTCAAGGATTCTTTTCCTTTGACCCTCCCCCACTGTCTCTGTGTGGGCTGTGTTTGTTTACAAGGTCTCCCCTCCCCCCCACTCGAAGAGCTCCAAGGACCAGACAATTATTCTTCTGGCCTGGAGTACTTTGATAAGGCTGATAAGGTCAGTTTATCTGCTATGGGCTCTAAACAGCAACAGAAAGAGGAACTAAGCCTGTGGAGGGGTCTCAGCCTGCCAGGCCCGGCTGAGGCTTCCTTTGGCCAGGACTTGGGACAATGAGGAGTAGAAAAGTAAGTATTCGTCTCTTCTTTAAAATCAATTTGACTTATGAAATCAACTCAACTTGAGAATGATCTTTTCTGATTTCAAAAGAGACTTCTCTGCCCTTGTTTAGTAAAGAGAATTGTATGACCTGGAGGGTCTGCAGACCCAGAGTCTAGGATTCATTCAGCTATTCATTTCTTATCTGACCCTGGCAAAGTCACTGCCCCTCTCTGGGCTGTAGTTCATGGGACCAACCATTCTTTGAATACACATCAGCTGACACACTACATTTTCTATAGACTTCATAAACTATAATCATCAGTGCTATTCTAAGTAAAGGTGAACTAATCTATCCAAGATGCTGTTAGGGTCCAAGCTTGAGCTCTCCAAACCTGAACAAACTAGGCTTGGTCATCCGTCCTCTGTAGGCCAAGTAAGGAGACAAGACACAGAAAAGCCAAAAGCAGGGATTTATTCAACATGGCCACATTGGAAAGAGGTCCAGTGTCGATACCTTGGGCCAACCCTACTAATCTATCTCTGCTGACATAAGGCCTAGGACTAAGAGAGCAAGAGGCACACACAACTAAGTAGGTCACTCATTACCAACCATCCTTGTTTCCTTGTTTCTGCCCCTCTCTTTTTGAATGTGGTCAGAACAGTCAGGACTGTAGGAGTCTCTTCTGAGAAGACAAGCCCTCCTCCATTGGCACAGAGCCTCAGTCTTTTCCCTCACAACACGAGATTCCTCGGCAAATTCTAGATCTTGGATGCACTGTCTCAATAGTCCAACAGACTGAGAAGCGAAAGACTCTGCTCCCTTTAGAGTATTTCCTGTCAGGACAGTTACAAGGTCATCTACAAAACTGCCAGGATAGAAGTAAGCATAATAGAAAGTGTATCTGTTATGAACATGAGGCAGAGTCCTCAAGAAGTGAACTTATTATTTCTTGGTTACTCTATGTTAAAAAAAAAAAAGGCCTGTGTGACCCACTTATTATGGGGGAATAGGATGTGTGACATTGGCAAAGGCACACACCTTAATGTGTGACATATACTTATGAAGAGCCACAATACATTTCTATGTTTAAAAAGCTCTGGGTAATCTTACCTTAAAGGAATATAACTTTATTTCCAAACAAGAATTAAATTAATCATCAAACATTTTTTTTTCTTGGTAACACTTAAAACAAAAAAAAAATCCCAAGAAACAGGTCTCAAGCACTAGACTCTTGAACTGAGGGACTACAGAGTTTACTCACCTCGCTATGAGAATCCCATTCATAGGACCTGTTTCTTGTACCTCTAGTGATGAGAAGTTTATCACTTGATGACAGAGCCTGCCCTGATGCTGAACTAGTGTGGCACTAGTGTGAAACTAGTGTGGAACCATGCCACCCAACAGAGAGACACTGCAAGCCACATGTCTGTGTGCTTTGAGATTTTCTTAGGAGACACGGGGGGGGGGTGTGGGGAGAGAATGCTAGTTAACCCAATGGATCTGAAACCATCATTTCAACCCTGTAGCCCATTAAAAATATTAGTAAGGCATTTCACTGGCTTTTTAAAAACCAGTCTTTGAAATCTGGTACTCAGCCATTTTCTGTCGCTAGTGTTTACTGCACTAGACTTCACAGGACTAGAAGATTCTTCTGTGGGTAAAACTGAGCACCCCCTGCCTGTGTCTCCCTTCCATGATCCTTGGGTTCAAAGGTATGGTCTACAAATACCACCAACATGAAGATTAGTCTTCCTGTTCAATAGGTTCAACATGCTACCAAGTGTCTCCTCCTTCCCGAATTACAGAACCCAGTCCTAAGATAGTGTTCTCTGTCTCCCCAAGAAAGAACTTTCTACATGTAAATACACTCTGTAAACCAGGCGTCTCTCTTGATTGTAGCAGAACAGGAAAAAATGGTGATTTCAATCACCCTTTTCTCTTACACTGAACCAACAGCATCGAATTGGTTAACAGTGTTTTTAGAGCGACTCCCTTCTGCTCCCTGGGACCAGTTTCCCCATCTGTCAAATAACAGGTTTGAATCTTCTAAGGCTCAGCCCTTTAGCCTGCTCCTGTGCACACCACCACTCGATGCCTCCCTGCTAGTTCCCCCCATTAAAACTAAATCTTCGGTTATTATCTCTACCCTATGCATAATAAGTACATTTTGAGTGCCTAGCACGTGCCGGGCACGGTGTAAAGAGTTTTGTAAACGGCATTTCATTTGCTCTTCTCCATTGCCAAGGAAGCACTGTTATTATCCTCTTGTATAATTGTGGAAACTGAGGCATCAGGCGGTTGACTCATAGGTCAGAGTCCTAATGAGGGGAAGAGCTGAGGATACCTGCCCAGGGGTCCTTTCCAGGCTCTTTGCTCCAGTTGGGAATCAGGCTTAATCCTTGAACCCGGGGTAAACTCGGTCTCCTGTGACAGTTCAGGAAAGCCAGGTTTTCCCTTCATATCCTTGTTTTTAAAACCGGAGATTATCCTCCTTCTGTTTTGCAGAGGAAGGAAGCACCGCTGTGCCTGCCCTGCTGAGGAAATCCTACTCTTTGCAAACCTACTTTCTTCCCATCCCCTTGACCTTTCAGGAAAGGGGGGAGGCCCCGGGAAGGCTCTGGAAGAGGACCATGGAGCTGAGTTCGCCCTGTCTAGGGCAGGAGTATTTTTAGAGCTGGCTCTACACTGTTTACAAGGAAGCCGGTCCCCTGAGCTTGCCTGCTCCCTCCAGGGAACACTGGCTGCCAGCCCCACCCACCCAGCTTTGCTTTGCGCCTTGCCCTCCCTTCCTCCCTCCCTGCTCTTATCCTAAGTCTCCATCAGCTCCTGGGCTCTATCTGCATGAGGGTATGCTACATGTCTGCTCCAGGCTAAGAAACTTGAAAACTTCCTGCAGAGGATATTCTGTGTTGGGGCACTGGGAAACAAGCTGCCTACAGCTACAATGGCCTGGGGGCCTTCAGGGAGTCCTTTTCCAGCAGCCAAGCTAAGGTTCTGCTGACCTCTCTTCCTCAGACTTTCTGAAAGAGAGACCCTCAGAACTTGCCAGTGTGAGGGGACCAAGGGCTGCAGGCCCGAGTCAGCAGGCTCAGCAGCTCTGCCTGCAACTCTTACCTGGTGTGATATTACTCTCTAGTGTATCTATCTTCTCCAGTCCTGTGTCTATAAAGCATGTGGGAGAAAGCATTAATAGGACAGTCATAAGAAGTCTCTAGTATGTGCAGGCCATGCAACACCCAGGACCATTGTTAATCATTTCTCTAATTCTGATGCTTCCCCTAGTGTCCGGCCAAAGCAGACTTTCAGTAAAGGACATTTTCTTGATTCTTGTAGCTCAAAGCTCTTTTATTTCTAAGTCTGTAGATAAACTCTCCTCCAACCTGAATCCCCAGGCATGTCTGTAACCTCATTAGGAGGCAGAGACAGCTCCCAGGAGCTTGCTGGCCAGCCAGCCAATCTGAAATGTTAAGCTGTAGGTTCAGTGGGAGACCCAGTCTCTAAAACTTAAAAAGGAGTGTTATAAAGGAAGACAAGACATGTGATGCACTTCTCTGGCTTATGTGTGCACACATTAAAAATAATAATAAAATAAAATAAACTGTCCCTTGGCTATGTACATTCATAAAACATTAGTCAAGTCATTTGTTCCTTCTCCTCCAGCTCTGCACCCGCCCCCCTCCCATCCTGAAGTCTTGCAGAAGATATTCAAACGTGTTTTTCTGAGTCACAGTCCCTAGCTTCTAGAACAGACCCTTTATCTTCCTGGCTTCTGAGAGCATCATCCAGACCAATGTTCATAGACTTGGCCCAAGTGAGCCAGTCTTCCCAGGGTTTAACCCTAAGTTGGCAGTGCTGAGTGGGAAGCTGAACTCAGGGGACCTAGGGAGAGCAGTGACACCTGATCTCTCTTCAGACAGCGACAAATGGCCTTTCTCTGTCCTGGATTCAGACTGGACTTCTCCAGCAGCTGAGAGCTTCTAGGTGTTTAGTTGGGACAGTTTCTTTCCCACAGGCATTTCCTCTTCCTCTTCCTCCTCCTCCTGGCCACCTACTCTTCCTCCTCCTGTTTCCCACTTCCTCTCCTCCACTTCCTCCTTCACCTCCTCTTCCCCACAGCTGTGCTGCTAACCCCAGGATCAGCCTACTTATATCCTAAGGGAGGATACAGTACAGAAGACAGGGGCCGAGCTCTTCCCATGAGGTCACATCTCAGCTCTTCTCCTTTCCATAGACATATGCTGGATGCCAAGCCCTGGGCCAGCAACTCGGATGCCTGGCTACTTCTTAGCCATGGGAAGTCACATATGAGAAAGGATTTTACCTTTGTCTACCTTTATGATCCCAAAGAGTTGCATCCATGCTGTCCCACGTCCTTTTACTTCAAAAGAGCTGTCTCAGCAACATAGTTGAGGCTGGTTTGAGAGTATGAGATGACATGAAGGGATGTCACATCCGTGGTCCCCATCACCTGCCTGCCAGGAAGAAGCAACAATATGCTTGCCAGTAGAAAAGTAGGAGTGAGCAAAAAGGGCCAGCTGCTGACACATGTGGTTCAAAGGCAGGACTCATGAGCAAGGAAGAGTGTGGAGAGGAGGCTGGAGGCACTGTATGTCACAAACCACAGCAGCAGTGCCTGAAAGCCATTTCTCTGTCCTGCTCTGCACCTGGAGATGACTCAAGTGAAAACGTGGGGGATGGGCTGGAGAAGGACACGGAGGAGCAGCAGTCGGATCTCACAAGAAACAGTAGCAGTTCTTCTGGACCTGTTTTAACCCCCACAGGCTTTATTTCCTTCATCTATCAGTCATGTGTGTGTCCGACACACGCTCACACACTCGCCATGAGCTGAAACCTTCATAATGAAGACAATGTAGAAGGAAAACTCTTTGGAAGCTTGAGATGGTCTTCATTCCTGTCTGGAGCTGTTGTTCCCATTCTGTGAGGGGAAGTCCTCACCCGGAAAACCTTGTTCACACTGGCCCAGGGCCCAGGGTGTGAGCGCCATAGATGCTGGCTCTCTCCCCCTCCATTTCCCTTGTTGACTTTCCAATATGACTGTTGATGGCTCATAGAAAGACACGCCATTCAGTATGGCTTGTCAGATATGAGGCTTATGCCCCACCTTGGTTTTCCAGGTTTTTTTGAGCAGACTCTGGGGGTGAAGTCCAAGATTCAAGAAGCGTAACAAGAGCTCATGGGTAGACATGTATGTATCTTATGTATCTCCTCTCTTACACCCCTCATGGCCACATTGGGGAACCAGTGGTTCTCAACCTTCCTAATGCTACAAACTTTTAATATAGTTCCTCATGTTGTGGCAACTTCCAACCATAAGATTATTTTTCATGCTACTTCACAACTGTACTTTTGCTACTGTTATGAATCATAACGTAAAAATCTGTGTTTTCCAATGGTCTTAGGAGACTCCTGTGCAAAAGTTGTTAGATGCCCCCCCAAGGGGTCATGGCCCACAGGTTGAGAACCACTGGCCTAGACTTCTACCTCACTGGTCTCCTAGTCTCCAGCTTCATCCTTCCAAATCATCACCTCACAACTGGTCATATGACCTTCTCCATAGACAGTTCTAATCATGATATATCTCTCTTCTGCATTCCCTACCACCTCCAGGTCAGTTTCACAGACCAGGATCCACAATCCTCTAGCACCTGATTCCCTCACCTACACCGTGCCTTATTTCTACCCAACCTATACAAACTGCATGTTCTCACTACATAAGCCTGTTCTCCAAAGGGAGACACACTGGGCTGTGCTGTCTGGTGTCCTCTCTGTCACTGGAATGCTAATGTTAACTGCCAACTAGTCTAATGGACACCTTTCCCTCAGAGGCCAGTAAAGGCGCCAACTCCTCTCCAGAGGATCGCCCTCCATGCTCTGCACTCTCAGAGTTCTCTGTGTAGATGTCTCTAGTACAGCATTCTTAACCTAGAGTCAGGAGTCAGGAGCTTCGTGCATGGGGAACTACATCTTTATGATCACTCGTCTCTATCTAAATTGAGCATTTTCTTCCTCTTTGCACACAGGCTCACATGAATTAGGCAGCTAGTACCTGAGATTTAGCACTAGTAGAAATTATATTCATTTATAGTCAGCGTGGATTGCCTTAAAAACTTGTATATTTGCCGATATCTGAAAATGATAACAGTTCTGGCTGTTTAATGTGTAAACAGAGTCCATAAATCATTACTTGCCAATTTTGTCTACCTATTTTTCTAGCTTCTGGAAATGAATTGGCTTCCTCTGTCACTGTATTTGTTTTGTGCATTTTAAAAATGTCATTCTGAACATTCTGGTACCTGAGCTACATAACACTGGCCAAATGTTTCACGTGTGAATGGTGACCAGTACTCACCACTTTAGCTGTGGGTTCATTCTTAAGCAGCTCTCGACAGAGATGTTGTGTTATCTTGAAAAAGACGAGGGGTGCTTGTGTTACTTATCCAAACATTTGGCTTAAACCAAATTTGTATTTTTGTTTGTTTTGAGACAGGGTCTCAGAACATTGTCCAAAATGGACTCAAACTCAAATTCTCCTGCCTTACATCTCCAGAGGAGAGGCAAATGATGTCAAAAAAAAAAAAAAAAAAAAAAAAGATAGTCCTGGAAGGAGCTGATTTTCATTCAGAAGCTCTCCCCTACTGTGAGCGCTTATGATATCATGACCATGGCAACTCTTATAAAACTTTTATATTCTTATAAAAGAAAGCAGTTAGTTTAGTTGAGACTGGCTTACAAGTTCAGAGCTTTCGTCCATTGTCAACATGGCAGGAAGGATGGTGGTGTGCTGGCAGACATGGTGCTAGGCAGGGAGCCAAGATTTCTACATCTAGATGGACAGATAACAGGGAGAGAGAGAGAGAAAGAGAGAGAAAGAGAGAGAGAGAGAGAG